>NC_055973.1:8293111-8300611 GCF_018492685.1 Alosa sapidissima | reverse complement strand
CTCTCTATCTCTCTCTCTCTCTCTCTTTCTCTCTCTGTTTGTGTGTACGTGCATATTGCTGTGCACAAGTGCACATATGTGTGTGTGTGTTTTCCATTCTCTGGCAAGTGATGAGCACAGATGTATGTTCTATATGTCAGGCATCCAATTATGAACAGCTTGTTATCTCCCACACACGTGCAGCAAATCCCACCACCCCCCCCCCCCCCCCCCCCACACACACACACACACACATACACACTTCCCCATGTCCTTGAAGACCACCATGTTGGGAAAGACTGCTTAATGTATGCAGATCTGATGTTTACTGCTGAGATAGTATAGGGTTTCTGATGAGGACTGAATGTCCCTATCAGAATGTAAATGCTTCTCATTATATTCTCTATTTACTTCTGAGTTAAATCTTGAGGTGATGTTGGCCACTTATAGTAATACTATTACTAAACCAGTCCATATTACTCCATTTTTGAAACGGAATATCCCTTTCAAATGTTTCAATTCCTCCACCACGGATGACATACGGTATTTCCAGTGGGGTTTGTCTGTCTGTAAGCATTCTCTCCTTTACATTCTGGTATTTTATGACTTATGTTTAAGTGCAAATTAATTATTTTCCACATAGACAGTTACACATGTTACACAGTGAAACTCTTGGGCAGTATCAACTAGTCATTTAATTAGTAAGCAGTGCATGTCCCTAAAATGGCTCATTTCCAAGCATCATAGTAATTTGTCAGACCTCTTTAAGTTTATGTGTTTAGTAGACGTTTTTATCCTAAACCACTGATAATGAAATACAATTATGTAATATAGAATGTACGATTATGATAACGCCAGTATTAAGATAATTAATTATATCCATACTTATTTCCTTCCTTATTATATTGGCCCATCCTAGATTGCCCTCCTCAAAAATAGAAAGCGTCTGAATGGATGATTGAATGTTGTCTGAGAGGGATGGGGGAAGGCACCTCCCTCTCTCCCTTCTCTCTCTCCATCCCTCCATCTTTCTATTCCTCCATTCCTACACTTATCCCTTCTTTCCCCCTCAGCCTCTATGAGGGGTGAAGGAATCGATTCGAAGTCTCTCATGAACAGACCATTGATTCATTCTGAAATCTCATCTAGATGCTGGTCATTCCTCACACACAGGGATGAGTTATAGGGCAGCATCCCAGGGAGCCCGTGCCAGCCCTGGGCCAGCTCAGAGCCGCATCAGAGCCATATGCCCATGCTTGAATCAACCACTGTCTGAACAGCCTTTTCTTATTATGGGCTCAAATTGTCACAAGAAAGAAGAAGCAGACAATTTCACATTAATCATCAAAAGGGATTAGCTGGCAGCCCACTCAATCTTCAAGAGTAATCCTGCATAGTAATTATGCATTCCGGCCTGGTGTTGCACAGATAGCAGCCTGCCACGGAGTGGATCTAATCCTAATATGGAATGGATCTGCACCTGATTCAGAGTGAATCTGGTCCTGGTATGGATTTGAATCTGAATCTAGATCTTGTCTAGACCCAGCAGATGTAGGATGTTTAGACATTCATATTCGAATGGTTTATTTCAGCACATAATTGTAGCTCTCTTACACTCTTAAGAAAATTGCATGATTTTATGGTAAATTACTATAATAGTAATTACTGTAACTAATATATTTGAATGTCAGTTCTCTGTAATTGACATTACACTCATCATATGATTCAATCCCTATAATTATGACCGCCGCGCAGCGAAGCGGCGGGCATATAGGTTTAGTCAGATTTTTTTCTTTTTTTTTTTTTCTTTTTCGCATGTCCAAATTTCCGTCAAGGATTCCCGGGACACTGAAAGACCGGGGTAGACGAAACTTGGTGGGCATGGAACCATCGTTTTTTGTTTTGATCTGTAGCCCCCCCGCTGGACTGCACCCCCCGAAAGGAGGGTAGGGCAGACACAGTTTTCTGTGAATATCTCGAGAACCGTAAGGTTTAGGAGGACCATTTTTTTGGATGTTGATCTCAAGGGGCCATGTCAACCCATTCCATAACCACTCATGTCATGTATAGCGCCACCTAGTTAAACACAAAAAAGTGAAAATGAGGTGTTGTAATCGCAGGTATCTGTGACCTAACATAGTCAAAACTGCAAGAAATTGGAAGTGTAGGATCATTATGACACCCTCTGAATGCATGCCAAGTTTCGTGGAATTCCGTTCATGGGGGGCCACACAATAAATTAATTTATGTTACTATACACCAACTGGCCTGTAGGTGGCCGGAGACAGTTTTCTGTGAATATCTCGAGAACCGTAGGGCCTAGGAGGTCCACCTTTTTTTTGTATGTTGGTCTTAAGGGGGCATGTCAACCCATCCCATTACCACTTATGTCATGTATAGCGCCACCTAGTTAAAAATTAAAAAGCAAAAAATTAGGTGTTTTCATCACAATATCTCTGGCTGACATGGTCAAAACTGCACAAAATTGAAAGTGTAGGATCATTATGACACCCTCCGAATGCATGCCAAGTTTTGTGAACTTTCGTTCATGGGGGGCCTTACAATAAAATAATTTATGTGTACATTTAGTGACCGTACACCAACAAGGATTCACGGGACACTGAAAGACCGGGGTACACGAAACTTGGTGGGCATGTAACCCCACCGTAGAGCCTAGGATGACCAATTTTTTCCGTATGTTTGCCTCCAGGGGTCATGTTAACCCATTCCATGTGCACACATGTGCATAAACAGATACACACGCACGCACATACATTCACAGTAATTATACGTATGACACATACTCACACAGTAGACATATGTACGCATGCATGCACATGCACAAACACACATATGCAGGCAAACACACAAGCACGCACACACACACACACACACACACACACACATACATGTACACGCACACATGCACACAATTCAAGAATTTCTCAGAATTATGAACAGGCAAGATGGGGGTGGGGTTGTATAAAATGAATTTTACATGTGAAATCTATGAACTAATCATGTTTTGGTACTTGTTGTCCAGCAGATACCAGTGAGAATTGAGTGTGGATAATGCAATTTAGTGAGACAGTTAGAATCATATAGGCCTTTCAGCGTGATTTATTTTTGTGGAAAAAATGTGCTGGACTGGGCAGTGGTCATATTTTGTACCGCTCTGCGGTACATCTAGTTTAAATTTAAATCATCATAACATAATAATCTATCTCCCTGAGAAGCCTGACTGCGTAAATGCAGTTATTCAAGGATAGCTCCTGTGGTTTATCTCATGTTTTATCTGGTGTGAGCACAGCCATCTTCTCTCCGTTCAGCGAGTGTGTTTTCTGACCGAGTGGGAGGTAGGGGAGCAGCCAATCCCTATGCTGCCGGGGGAAAGACAGAGAGAGAGATGCACACTCGCTCAATGAATATTTAGCATTGACTTCATCAATAAATAACTGGCGTGCCTCTTGTCTCGGCTTTGTACACTCCACCCACAGAGACTTGGTGGGTTTATCAAGATGCCTACACAGCCTCAGATTACCCTGACGACGGACTTTGGGCCGTGTTTGACCCCAGATTTGGCCTGCGTCTGGCTCAGATGTGGCCCATGTTGTTTTCTTTCTCCCAAGTCTGCCCAAATTTCTCTTGGTCATCTTCAGACTGTCTGCGTCTCACACATAGACTGTGTGTGTGTGTGTGTGTGTGTGTGTGTGTATGTTACTGTGTGCCTGGATGTGTGTGTGTGTGTGTGTGTGTGTGTGTGTGTGTGTGTGTGTGTGTGTGTGTGTGTGTGTTAGACAGGCGACATGGAATTGGAGTGCCTCTACGGAAAGAAAGAGAGACATGCAGTTATGAGCCAATGTGGTTTGGTGTGTATTGAGATGTTGTGGAGCACAGTTAATTAAGTGCAAGGGGAAGGCGTCGGTATTCTGGTGTGTGTGGCAGTCCATTGAGTTGGGACATCTTTTGTGAAGCCTTTGGAGTTGCGTGCCCTTACTAAGCTCTGTCTTGTTGCTGCCCCCCCCCCCCCTCCCATTTAACATTGGCGACCCACATTCTTGGACCTTGTAATGAGGTGTCCTGTCTTCACGGTCACGGAAAGGACGACAAATTGGCCCCTTTTCACACGGAGGATGCTATTTAAGGGCATTTCGGGCCATTTTAGCATATTTCATTGTGCCAATAGGTAGTAATTGGAGCAGGTGTCTTCCAGCACTAGGCTTCATACCACATCACCTGCTCACAACAGTGCAACACACAAGTTTAGTGGGGAAAAACATTGGCAAAAACACTTTCTTTATAAACGCATACACACACACACATACAGACGCACATACACACAAAGACACACATGCACACACATTCATAAGCACAGTGTACACACATAACACACACACAACATGCACAAACCCACTAACACATACTAACAAACAAAGTGACTCACGCACAAGTGCACACACACAACACATACAAACCCACATTCAGACACACTACCAAACAAAGTGACTCACAGCTACAGGTACACACATTCCTCTCAGGCTATTATAACAACAGAAAAACGGTTAGTGTTTAGTTTAGCATTTGTCCCCCTCCTAGAATGTCTCCTGCTACATTTTCTTTTTCCTTCTTTCCCCCGCATTTCTTTCTGTTCCGGAATGGCAACGGAGAGACGACTCAGCCTCTTCCCTAATCTCTGGCCCGACAGCTAGATAAGTCCGCCGATGACTCAGCTCTTTTTACTTCCTCTGGCTGCGCAGATAATGAATGCACCTCTGTGATTGCTGCCCTGCACAGATATAGCGGGGGCCTCAGTCTTAACCACAGGGGTTGCTCTTTATCGACAGTGTGTCAGCCATTTTCCTCATGACAGACGCCTTGCTGACTCCCTCCCTCTCCTGCCCTCAACACTACCCCCCCCACACACACACACACACTCCTCATTTAATTCCCCGTTGGACGCCATTGCTGACGCGTGCTGAGGGTGGTGACAGCGTGGAGCTGCAGTGACGGGAGTGGGGCTTTTGTGCTTTAACGCCACCTCGGTTTCAGCTCTAATTGGTTGCATTAGGCGCACTAAAGAAAGCTCTGTGTGTCCGGCACTCTTGTAAAGGAGGCCCTTAAATCGTCGGGCTGTGGCTCTGCCGGCTCCAATGGCACCGGTAAAAAGAGACGTAAAATGTTCAGGTGACGTGTGGCACATAGATTATCCCTTTACAGTGCTGTACTCTAATTTTGTGTTTGTGTGTAAGTGTGTGTGTGTGTGTGTGAGAGAGAGAGAGAGTGTGCGTACATTTATGTGTGTGGCAATGCATGCTAATCCCCAGTGAGCTGAGAGGGCAAGCTTTCTCTTTCCACTGTCTCTTTCTCTCTCTTTCTCTCTCTCTCTTTCTCTCTCTCAATCTCGCTTTCTCTCTTTCTTGCTAGTGTTTTCTGTCTTCTTCTCTTCTCCAGTTTGGAGTGGAGTTATATTTTCAGAGCAACTCATCCATCACCTTCCTCTCTTTCTCTCCCCTCTACCTCTCTCATGTTCTCTCTCTCTTTTTCTCCCTCAATTTCTCTCTATCTTCCTCTTTATTCCTCTGTCTCTTTCTCTTATATCCCCCTCTCTCCTCCCTCCCCCCTCTCTGAGTCCCTCTCTCACACTACCTCTCCCTTTCTCTCTCTCTCTTTTTCTCTCTTCTATCTTCCTCTCACTCTGTCTCTTTCTCTCACCTTTCTTCATTTTCTCCTTCAACTATCCCGCCTCCCTCCCTCTCTCCCTCCCTCCTTTCCTCTGGGGGTGAGGCACATTTGGCTTCATCTCCGCGCGCACATGGAGCTGTGAAAAATCCATTTCAGATGGTCACTCCACAGATTGCTCCCCTCTGGGGCGACGGGCTCACCTTGCCGTCCAGTGCCTCTCTCCTTCTCCCCCTGGCCGGCCTAGCCCCTTGTCCTTGGCCCTTGCCAGCGAAACCCGCCGCTAATGAACACACAAGGCATGTAAAAGGCTGACATTATTAACCCGGCGATCTCGATCTTGTTCATTATTTGTAACGGCATGTTTCAGCACGGTAGGCCCAGGGATTGTTTGCAGACATCCTGAGATTCTCTCTGACAGTGCCTCCAGCATTGCCGGTAACATTTTCCTTCTTTGGGATTTTGCTCGGCAGAGGTAATGATGTAGTTGTTTCTGAGTCACGAGAGTGATCTTTATAACATCTCTGAGGTTCAAAGAAAGCGTACGCTGAAGTGCTGTACATTATTTAGCATACACAATGCACTGGGGGTCTATATGCTGGTCCTGATCAAGCTGTGCTTTAAGTTGAATTCATGAAACTGTGTTGTAACTGTATTGTCTGAGATAAAGCTCAGGATACAGATTTTGGAAGCACACTTGCCAACCCAAGGTAGCCACAGTGTCTATAAAAGTGTGAAACACTAAATATATATTTACAGTTTTATCTTTACTTTTGTTATTGTTGTTGTTTTTTATGAATCCATGCATGCACACATCTTTGACTACACAAAAGTGTACCACAAGTACATGTATACTAAAAAACTTACTACCTAAAGTAAACTTGTGAATTATACTTCAACTGCACTTCGATAAAATTAACTTTTAAGTATACCTTTTTTGGTTAGGGTCACCTGTTTGTGTGTGTGTTTGTGTTTTTTGTTTGTTTGTTTGTTCTTTGTTTGTTTGTTCTGTGTTGTCAACCCTAGTGATTTTCTTGCGACCAACGGAGTTTCTTTACCTCTTTTATGTGATTCATTCTCTACATCTACATCTCGGTCTCCTCCTCTGCCTTTCTCTCTCTCTCCCTCCATCCCTCTCTCTTTCTCGCTATTTTTATTTCTCTCTCTCTTTCTCTGCTTTCCTCTTTCTGTTGTTCTGTCTCTTTTGGACCCCCTCTGAAGACAGGGATTAGTGGTCTGTCCAGTCTTTAAATGACCCAGGCCCATGATCCGCCTCCCATATATTTTCACCAAATAGGAACTGCCAGGAGTCGTTTGTCAGTGTCATGGCTTCCCTAACAAAATGGGCTCAGTTCAGTGCTTAGGGAAATATAACAATTGCACGGGTCCTAGATTCAGACAGGCACAGAAAGCGAGAACTGAAAAAAGAAGCAGCCCACTTTAAGGCCATTTCACATGAAGAACAAATTATCAGGACATTATTCAGACACACCAGGACATCTGTTTTGAAACGTTTTTTTTTTGTTTTTGTTTCACACTGTCGTGTAAGAGGAGACTTTGGACTGTCTTCCTCTGTGAAACATGTTACTTTTAGCCGCATCTTATCATAGGGATTGATGCGTGATTAATGTGATAATTCATGTCTACATGAAGGATGGCTCTTCACAGGGTGAGACTGTCACACAAATTTCAGCATGCTTCTTGGCTTATTTAAGTGAGTAATGCAGTTTTCACGGGACAAAGGGAGCTCATTTAAAAGCATCAGGACAGTTTCTTTAGATGCATGTACTGTACATGCACCATGCATCTGTACCTGGAAAAGGTTAATTTACAGTATACAGT
>NC_055973.1:8263111-8288111 GCF_018492685.1 Alosa sapidissima | reverse complement strand
GCACAAAGGCCACATGTTAGGGCACCAAGGCCAAAGTTAACTATACAGTAGTAGGCTATAAAAATGATCAAATTTGTATTTAGCCTATTCACAGCAGTAGACCTGCATCACTGTACAAAAACATGACATATTACATAGAACTGTAAATCATCTGATCATCTAATATTTACAGATATCTAGGCTATATTTAACATTTATTTTATATTTGGCCTGTTAAGAAATCATGTATTGAACAATTTAAGCACAGCTCAGCTTTAAGAAACTCAAATAGCCTAGATGCATGCTTAGCATTTTGTGATCATTAAGCGTACTTTCACAAACTCTTAGTCAGCTGTATATCCTCTGATTTTAATATTTACCGATATCTAGGCAATATTTGAAACATTTATTTTGTATCTGGCCTGTTATGAAATCATGTAGAAAAATGTAAACACATTGTGAAACTTAAAGCCCAAATTTGGAGACATGCATGTCGAAATTTTCTGCAAATTCAAAACCGGATTACTCTGGAACGGCTAACTGTACGTGGGACTGCTTTACGGCTTTGTGTTCGGTAAGGTCTGATGTTTATTTTGATATACGGTTTGTCATGTGTTAAACAAAGGGTTTGTATTCCACCGAGATGAATGGGTAGGGAGATAGGCGCAGAATGTATTATTCAATTTAATCATATTGTAACGTTTGAAGGTTTCAGGACGCCAAGAGTTGTTCAGTGCAAGCTTTATTGGCTGAGAACGAGGGCAGGGACACAGACACAGAACACAATGCACACAGGGCAGGTCAAGAAGACACACACACTACACCAACAGGGGAGGTCGCAGCCCCCCACACAAAAAGGATCACACATGAGGGAACTAAAAGGGAAACATGTTACACTAAAGACACTAACTTTACACTTATAACTTAAGAGAATAACGACATAAACCCCCCAAATGTTCGCTCTCGTATCCCAGCATGCCTTTCACGGGAGAACGCTAACACTGTCTTTTTGCGCCGACGCTACAATATTATTTACTTGTCTTGCGAACCGTTCACCACAGCAATTATCGGCTAACATAGTTTAAAAGCTGAGAAAAAGCTGTGATGTGATACTTGTGATGTCTGTATGATGAGTAGGTTACTTCGCGAGTAGTTCAACTGAGAAGAATGGGTGAATTTGGACGCAATTTCTTTCTTGCCGTGCACTGTCACTTTCTCCACTGCGTTAAGTTAATTTGCGCTGTGAATGCTAAGATTATTTTGATAGGCCATAGGCTAATAAAATACGCTATTATTTTGATAATGACTGATTGACTATTATTGTGTTGAGCTGCATTCTGTGTATAAGGTGCTATACAAATAAAGCTTATTATTATTATTATAGTCGGACGCAAACCAGAATATTGAAAGAAGGGGGCACCAAGGCCACAGTGGCCTGTAAACCTCAGTGTAAACCTCACAGTGGCCTGATTTTCAAAGGGGCATCACGGCCAACGCAAGGGGCAACGACGGCCATGGCCGCCATGAAATTCCTACCCTGGTTGCAGCCCTAGAAATGAATGAAAGAGGTTTTCTTTTAGGTAGTTTCTTCGGTGGTTCCCTACAAGCCACACAAATCTGTCATGCCAGTTTTTCATGCACAATCCAGTAACTGCAACCCACAGAACAAGGCTACATTTGGCATGCCGTTTCAGTGTGCACATTATTCCTTGACCTTTCGTTGTGCTCCTTTATTTTTGGACCGAGCCGGAATGAGGACTTGAACTTGGATGAGAAATATGGTCTGAGAGTCTCTCATTTCAAGTCAGAGTGCATGTTAAGGGCACATGAAACGTGTGGATGAAAAGCGCCCGTCTCTGACAATGGCATGAAGCATTCATGAGAGATGGTCTGTGATGTTCATTGCTTTTGATGTGGAGGCTCTTCTCTTGTGTTCCCTCTGCCTCCTTGTGATGGGTTAGAGTCAGTTGTGACTGACAAGATCTTCATCAACTAGAAAATGAAACTCTTGTACATGCATCATTGATACAGTATACTGTAAGATTCCCAAGTTAGAAATCAATCTTATTGCAACCGTATCCCTTTATGTAACCATATTTAGAGCAAAGGTGGATATTCACAACTTGCCATATTGACAACTTGCTTGCAAGATTTTATGGGAAACTAGTTCTGTTCTGCATCTTCAAATTGATTTTGATGGCATATTGTACACATGCTGTTCCCACTAGTCATTTGAACAGTTTTAGGCCAAAACTCCTTACTTCTGCATTAAGATGTTTACAGTATTATGGTCAGTAGATAGTTTTTATCTAAAGCACCTCACATTACATTGCACAGCTTAAGATCCATCCATATGCATGCATCCTGCAAGAGCATCAAACCCATAATCATGGTGCTGTGAGCACTTTGCTCCCACAGGTACAATGATAGAGCACATGGTCTACCTTTTTGTCTTCTAGTATCTATATTGGCCATTTAAGTGGTCTTTATTCTTGTAAGTGCTGCATTCTGATTTCCCATTTACAGTAAAGTACAATTTGACTAACATTATTGGCTAAGGCAGGCATTAGACACATACTGTTACTGAATGTTTCAGAGTTTGCAACTGGTCAAGGATGCTGCCTGTGGGTGTGTGGTTGGGTGTCCATGACACTGGCCACATTAATGTCCCTGTTGTTTTTCCTCTCCTTTGTCTGGCTCTGCTTGGAATGATACCTGGCCACTCATGAGCCCGGGTAGTGTGAGGAGGAAGAACAATGGCGTCCTTAAACAGGTGGTGTAATGAGCCGTGAAATCAATATGTACAATCTGTGACCAGCACTGCATCATGCCGGGGACCATGGGTAATAATGTGTCACTGAGGGTTTGCTCCAGTTTTAATCATTCAGACCTTGAAAACTTCCCCCTCCTGTTCTGCCTGGCAATAAACAGCTATGCTATTATGTGTGCGTGTGTGTGTGTGTGTATGTGTGTGTGTGCGCGCGTGTGTGTATGTGTGTGTGTGTGTGTATGTATGTGTGTGTGTAAACCCTCTGGACACCCTTACCACGCCCACCATCTTTACTTACAGGAGCTTGTAGACAAACGTTCAGGTTGACGGATGACTGATGGCTTTTATAAAATATTTGGGCCACTGGCCGAAAACAGAGGATAACTAGCAATTCAGTTACACACACACACTCACACGCAAGCACACACACACACACATACTGTAAACACATACACACACACACACACACACTCACATGCAAGCACACACACACACACACACACACACACACACACACACTCACACGCAAGCACACACACACACACACACACACACACACTCACACGCAAGCACACACACACACACACACACACACACACACGCACACACACACACACACACACACACACACACACACACACACACACACACTCACACGCAAGCACACACACACACACACGCACACACGCAAGCACACACACACACACACACACACACACACACACACACACACATGCACTAGGTACATCTGAATAAGGTCTGGATCAAACCTGGCCTCTCTCTCTTTCTCTCTTGCCCTCTCCCCCGCAGTGGAACATTGTGGGTCATGTGATCTTTAAATTCTCGATCACGCTGCTCCAATCAGTTGGTGATGGCAGCTCATCCCTCTCAGGGCTCTCTGATTCCTGATGTTTCATTACGTTTTCACACCAAGCGGCCAAAACCCCAGGCATGCCTTTGCATCAGAAGCGGATGGGCTGCGCCCTACCTGCTAATGAGCAAAGCAGGCCACTAGCCTCTCATGGATCCTGACTGCTAATTCCAGAAAGAGTCAGGGCACCAGCCAGTACCTTGCATAGCAAATACAGCACTCCACCTTACCTGATAAATGCAGCCTAGCATAGCAAACACACATTAGCCCACACTCCACACACAACCAACAGCAGGCATCCGCCCATCCACTCCTAAAACAGGAGTGTATTGAATCAAATTTGCTCATGAAAGCCATATGGTGTTAAAGGTCATGCGAAAGTCAGAATGCATGTACAGTAGTGTGGTATGACAACACAGAATGCTTGTTCATTTACAATACAGTTTTTACAATTGTTTACACACGTTTTGAAAACTCTGTCTATTTTTCAAAACTCCACACACAAAACCCACAATTGCTCACACAAAAAACACTTTTGTCATAATATGACATTTTGGATACATCATTTACACACTGTTCTTCTGTCTTTCACAACGCTCTTCTGTCTTTCATAGGCTTTATGTATTTCCATACAAGAGTGAAAGTTACGGTACAGAGAGAAGTTGAAATACACAGTATTATTGAAACCAAAAATAGTGATTTTTTGCAAATAATTTGCTGTTGCAAATACAGTATTTTACAGCCAACAAGAACAAAGCAAAGCAAAATACAATGACCATCAGATTTACATGGAGTTCTGAAAAAGCTGATTTTGCCTAAGACGGAAATGACTGACTACTATCAAATTACTTTGCTGTTTCCAAAGAAAAGTTTGTGTGTCTGTGTTTATGTGTGTGTGTCTGTGTGTGTGTGTGGGGGGTGTATGTATTCATAGGTCTATAGAAAAAATTATTGAGCTAATGGTAACTTGGGATGACACAAAAATTTAGTAAAAAAGACAAGTTTTACTGCACATAAAGTCGACTTTTTGTAGAACATTCCTTTCAAAGTATCTGCATTGGTTCTGAACATTTCAACCGTATTGGATTTCAATCCATACCTACATAGAGAGTACAGTATGTCTACTCATAGGCCTATACTAAAGCAATGATTAGATGGTGTTCAGTAAAGTAATGAGTGTTTACACATGTGAAGAGAGAGAGTGAAGCACTGGTTATTTAGTGCGGCATTTTGATGGGTTGTGTTTGAAAAATGAAATCAAGTTACTTCCTGTTCAATTTCTGTGTGTTAAGTAGAAAATTGTGTGTGGTGTTTTGCAAAATGTGTTTTAGTCAATTGAAAACTGAGTCAAACACTGAGAATTAGTGTATGGTTTTGCAGATTTGGTGTGGGGTTATGATGTTTGGAAGACATGTTAAGAAAATTGTGTGACAAGCAAAGATTTAGTGTGTAAGCATTTGAAAAAAACTGTAACTAGTTTGGTAATATGCCATTTGGCATGTTTGACTTGATAAGCAGGACTGCATTTGTGATCATGAGATAGTTGGGTGGTTTGTCACTTTTTCTACAGTGATGTTTCACCCTCCCACACTGAGACAGAGCCCATCGGGTACACGGAGAACACTGATTAATTAGGCATGTCAACTCGAGTTTGTTTACGTGTGAAGCCAAATGTTTGGGTCAGAGAGAGAGAGAGAGAGAGAGAGAGGGAAGGAGGGAGAGATAGAAGGAGGGATAGAGGGAGACGGTAAACGAGTTCATTCATATGATGCCCCACATGGCCCGGAGAGAGGTATGTTCTCCCCAAACTCCCGCTCAAGCTGCCTACAGTGTGCTTGTACCGGAGCAGAAGTGCAGCTCGAAGCGAGAAGAGTTTCGGTGGAGTGCACTTCATTTCCTTCAGGAAAAGTATGTGCCCCCCCCCTCCTCTTCCTCTTCCTTTCCTCGTCCCTGTCTTCCTCTTCAGTTGATTTTGCATGGGTAGTTTATCATCATTATGCAAAATGATCGCATCTGCCTCTACATGATGATCTCTAGAGAGACAAGCCTTACAGTGAATTGCCACTGCCAAGCATCTGAAGAAGTACATTTGAATAATCTTGCAAAAGCTCCTGGATTATATAAGGTGCTCAAGGATCAGAAGATGAATATTTGCGGCATTAATTTAGAGGTCATTCATTACAGTTCATGACAATTGTGTGCATAAGAAATGAGTCACCGTTGCACACATATCTACTGATGAAATGTATCTTTTGACACAGATGGAAAATGAGTCCTTCCCCATTTCAGATGCAGGCACAGATATTATGCTAAGGACGCCTTGATGTCTTTATAAACACTTCATTTGCACGGTAAATCAAGGTTAAAGATGCCCTCAGGAGCTAGGGGCTGTTGTCATGCACAGCAGCAATGGGACTTCCTGCTTTAGCTTCACGCTGATGTCTCGAGGCTGAGTTGACTGGAGCTTATTGGCTCTGCTCCCTTTATTCAAACTGTGCCCCCAGTGAAGACCCCTGTAGGCCAAACCACTAAGCATCCATTAAAAGGCGTGACCTACGCTATAAGATTCAGTTAATGGTATTATGGATATACAGAGCCCAGATATCCAGCACCCTCCCAATTCTAACACATTCCATACCGGTAACAACTGGCAACTGGAGTCTCTGCCCTGGCATAGTTTGACAATGTTTTGTTTTCTAATTTGTTATTTCAAAAGGGAGTTTGAAAAATGAGGAGTAATACAGTGTTGTCAATCATATATTTTTGGCTGTATTCATGGATGAATGATTTTGTTTGGAAAAAAACACATGACAGCTGCTCATTGTGGCACTGCTCCCATAAGTACTTTTCTTATTCCCATCTGGATCAATTAGTTTGCTCGGATTTTATGCCCACTCTGTTTTATAGGCAGTCCATGTCATCCTTGTGTGTGTTCAGTCTTCATTCACTGCTAAGCCCTCTGAGGCGTCTAGTGGTCTCAGGAATGCCAAATGTGGAGCTGCAATTTCTCAATTAAACACAGCGCTTCTCCAATGTGCGCTGCCGTCTAACTTATGAGACATTATTTCCCTCACAGTTTGTTCCCTGTGCCAGAGGCCTTCAATGTGTAATGTTCAAATAGCTCGTTTGTATTTTCCACCAAAGCCCCTTCAGTTATGGCTGGATTTCAGGGCTGTGGACAATAGTACTTACTCCGTCGTCAATAGGCATAGACAATAGGCATCTACACTGTGTCTGTTGGTCTTTTATAAGTGCAAAGTGGAAACAGTAGACTATCAAATGACAAAATAAAATTGCACCAGTGATGAGTTTTACATGTGGTAAAATATGATTGTGTCAAAGGACTGCAAACACTGAACGCTTTGTGCTCCACATGCCATAACCGCTGGAATAGCGCTGAAGATATGAGTCCCATAAGCAATATGCAGTGACTTGTGAACTTGCTTCAGTGAAATTGCTTCAGTGCTTCAGTCTGTGAAATGGACCTTTCAAAAACATCCAGATGCTTTGCTTGTGTGTGCGTGTGTGTGTGTGTGTTTGTCTGTGTGTGTGTGTGTGTGTGTGTGTGTGTGTGTGTTCCTCCTAATGTTCTCAAGTGCTGCTCAAAGGGTTCTTGCTCTCCTTGTTATTTGATGTGCTACGAAATAACAGTGTGATGGATCGACTCAACCTGAGAGCGGCACGACTTTACAGATCTCATACATTTTTTCCATCAGGTTCAAGGGTGCTTGCTGACTATTATCAGGGCACTTGGCACTTTTGAACCGTTGTGAGTTATCACGTATAATGATGCACTCTAGTGTCTTCGGGTGTATTCAGAGTAAAGCAAAGGTTAGAGACTTCTCTCAGAATAGCAAATGCGCACCAACCTGTTCATTATGTTATTTCTTTAGTTCTTAGATATGAATATAGAATGTGTTTTGCACTATCTATCTAACTATCTATCTATCTATCTATCTATCTATCTTCATTTGTTTTGACTTAGAAACTATAAAGCAGAGTTGCATAAAATGAAAGGACTAGATTATCTAGTCCTCTATAGATTAACTTTATCAACTAAAAAAATAACGTTCTAAGGAGATGGACATGTCTCGTATATACTTTACCTTCACCAGCTCATGCTTGTGTGGAGACGAAACGTGAGCTAATTTAATATTGTTATATCCATAATGCCACAGGTTGAGAGGATGTGACACACGCAAGTAATATGGATCGTTCATACAAGCTTTGTTGAGTTCCTGTTGCATGATGGGAAATAATTCATAAGGAATCTAGTTACAGTCTTTATATTTTCCCGGCCTTAACAAAATCATAGTCTGTGACTAAAGAATGTGTGACCTTTTCTTTAGGGTGACAGAGTCACAGACAAAGCCATGCTCCATGCTGCTCCTCTGAGGTATTGATTCAGGCTGATTGGTGGGGAGGCACCCGAGGCAAAATTCCATCTCTCTGAAGAGAGTAGTGAGCTAATTGCCCCTCTCAGTAGCCAAATGCTGATAAACAACCAATATACAAGGCCCTCCCTAGGGCTCAGGACCAATTTGGATGGATGGAGGCGTGCTAATATTGCTTTCAAAATGAGCCCATCAACCACTCCTGCAAGAGAAAACCTTTACATTACTGTAATGACACAATAGAAGAGAGTAGTGAGCATGTTTTCTTCTCCAAGGTTGATGTGTGAAAATTTAATGAGCAAATAAAATTAAAAGACTTGGTCTTCATGAATCAAGCAAGCCTATCCCCTCTTACAAAGATTTACTGTGTCTATGGTTTCCTGAATGTTTTTTGTTTGTTTGTTATAGCTTACTAGTGTTACCATCTCACTCAGCTTAACCCAGTAGTCTACAGCTGAGCCTCATTCCAGCTATCTCAATATTTTAAATAGTTAATGACCATTTACTATAGTAGTCATATTGGGTTCCTATTTTGGCTAACCACTGGCTATATTCTGAGGCCAGAAGTTCCTATGATCAGGACGCGATCTATTCGAAGCTCAGCTGCTGGGTTTGGTTGCCTCATGCATGGACCACCCGTTAATTTTAGAGGCTCCAAATGTCGTTGCTCCTAATATTAGTCTCATTAAGCTAGGAACCCTCTTCATTCTAGGCTCCCACTGCAAGCTATTTATCATCAACTCCGGCATATTCATCACATCAGCTTCCCAGCATGCATTGCACCAATTCGAGATGAGCGGTGAGCCTTCACTAATGGGCTCATTCCTGTCGTGGTAATTTTCCTGCCAGTGCAGTAATGTGCATTTTCAATATCAGGCATACAAACAAACAAGGAGAAGTTGATTTATTTTAATTCAATTCAGTCCCTGACACAATATTATATATCAGTGAAAGTCATATTCCCATTTCTGTAATGTTAGGGCATTTCCCGTCCATAAATATTTGATGTCCCAGCTGGTGTTATGAAAATGAGTCAGTTACTGTGACCCGCTGCAGGGCACCCATCAACAAATCTCAACAAACTTTGCAAATGGCATCCAGAGGTTAAATGCCTCTGTTGTAGAGAGGAACTCTGTCAGGGACCTGGATTCACTTACAGTAGGTGTACGACAGGACCAAATTGCCTCACTTATTATACAAAGCTCTAGTGTGAATTGATGTTGACATCAGTGCTGAGACCTTTGTGGTTCAAGTTCATGATGCTATATCGAAGAAAACAGCAGTTTAGACGCATTAGGTTTGCAGAAAGTTAACTTTTTGTACTGTAAGAGACAACACATCCTGATTCTTCTTGGTGGAGACACTGTGTGGAGGTTGTTAGTGTGATGATGTCCTTTACCTGACGATTTCCCAGTGAGATGACCAGTCTTAAGCTCAACCATCAGAGTCGTCTATAGAGAGAGTTTGGCCAACTGGTGCCATGTTGGATAGCAACGTCAGATGACTCTACAGCGTAACCCTATGGTATGGGGTGAATATGCAATGTTGAAGTAAATCGCTTAATTATGCTATGTTGAAATAAAACACTTATTTATCACTATACAGCATATAAATGTTATTATCAACATTTGTCAATATGTAAAAGGCCCTTACGGAGAAATAGTCTCCAACATGGCGCCCATTCGATTCCCTAGTTGGTCAAACTCTCTCTGTATATGACTGTGTCAACCATAATGTTCAACCATAATATTCCTACAATGTTCTCTGCCCTCCCTTGTGATAGAACTCGATCCAGAGGCACAGTGGGAGCAGTGGTAGCATTGCTGCCAGACAATCCCTCGGCACAGATTGGATTTCTGAGCCCGCCGTAGCTAGTCTGTGTCACTTAAATAAGTGTAAATGTGTCTGCTAAATATCGATCACCTACACCTTTATGGAGCTAACAGTTTACACCTCAGTATCTCACAGAACCATTGCTGTGTCAGGAGGAATCACAAGACAGGGTATCACCATATACAATATGTATTTCCACAACTGTATGCACTGTATGGCATACATTCAGTATTATGTACCAATATGCTTTCCTGATGCACTTGGGCAAAACCATCTTTAGCATGAATTCTCCCTTTTTACTTCTGTTTTAAAGAACATGCCTTGATTTTATTTATATAGGACAGTGAAGAGTGACAGGAAGTGGGAGAGAGTGAGACAGGGTCAGAGAGTCCCCGTGGGTAGGCATTAATGCTGCATTCCAGACAACTCGGAAGTCAGATACTGTATGTCCTACTAGTTGGAATCTCCCAATTTCATTCCAGACAAAAATATTGCAGTAGCCTACTGCAGAAAAAAAACTGCACTTTTGTCACACAATGCATTTTTTTACCATAAGGGTTTGATAGGGCCTAGATGACAAGCAAATGTAGCCTACTGTATGATGGCCTAGACATGTGTGACTTGCTATCGATAACAATTAAATAGTTTTAAACAATTAGGCTACTTAAACAACTTAACTGAGTCACTCACCAAGAGTGTGATAGGCGCTACCGTCATTTTGTATGCGTTCGTTACCATTTTTGCATGTTCCGTTTCGTAAGAAAATATCCCTATGCACGATTGAATGGGGTTTCGGGAATCATAAAAAATGATGCCCCTAACTGCTCGCGAGTCCCCGCGTGCATATCCTCTTAATAAAATCAATGTGTAGGTTGTCTCCCTGAGGACTTTAGATCTGCTATATCACTAAATGCAAGCACTCATATTAAATTAACTAGGCTATGTACCAAAAATGACATTTTACCGTGAGTCGAAGAGCTGTAAACAGTGTTGTAACTTAAATCTGCGTGTACAAAACCGCTTGGAGCTCCAGTGGAATTTTGATTTCACAACGAGAATTCTCGGTCTAGCCGTTGATGTGCCGACGGAAATAGGCATCAGCACCAACCTCTGATCACTGTAAAGAAAATCTGACTCAGTGTCCATCTTGTTTGAAAGTTTGTAGTGCTGCGAGAGAGAACGTGCACACGCAAGGGGCGCAGTTGAGCAGAGCTGCGTCTGTCTGAATGGTCTGAACACAGAAGAGCAAGTGGCTTTGATAAAATGGCCCATTATTTGACATAATACCGGTATTACGATATTGTCTCAACTACATATCGTTTAAAAAAATATATCGGTCGTAGTCGTAATACCGATATATCGCCCAGCCCTATTCCAGACAAACTCGGAGGTCAAGAATTCTGACCTCCTACTGGGAAAAAGTACAATGGAACGCCACTTGAAGTCGGAGTTCCCACTTCTGAATTCGGGGTAAGTCGATCTACCCCAACTTCAAGGTTAGAATTAAAGTCCAAATCCAAGTTGTCTGGAATGCAGCATTAGAAACCTGACGCAGCTCGCGCCCCAGCGTCCCCCGTCCCCCTCTGACTAAGTCCTGACTGTCCTCGATGTCCTCTACTGTATATGATTTGAAAACGGGAGAAGCAGTTACAGTCAGCAGTGTGAGGTGCGGAGAGCCAGAGCACTTCATCACCGGCGGTCTGATTTAATCTGGCCCGTCAGTCGACTCGACAGCTAGTGATTATTAACTCCATTCCACAATTAACACGATCGTCCGCATGTTTAAATGAACAATTAATAGATCCGCGGTAATCAATGTTATGCTAAACAGGGCCGAGACCCCAGCCCCCCACCCCAGGGAGTCACGTGAGTGTGGACCCACACGCTGGCCATAGCCGGACCGCAGATGAAGATCCTGAGATGTCTACTTACTTTTAATGATTGACTGTAATCCTGAAGAATTATATAGAGCACAATCAAGGAAGTGCCATGCTATGGGTTCTTAAAATATCAGTTATGTAACGTCAGTGTGTACCCCAAGGTTATTTAACTGCTTTACTGGACAGTAGCAACACCAGCTAAAAAAGAAGAACAAAATCCAGAGTGCATGTTTACACTTTCCTTTTTCTTAAAATATCAGAACACGTGGAAAACCATATGGAATTATGGTTATGTTTTACAATGCTAGGTGATGTTAAGTCCAAATGTCTTTACAAAATGACTTTACATCTTACTGATTTGATCAGATATGTTCCTAGGTTACATTAGGTGAACATGGATGAGCCTGACATGGATGAGCCTCCATGTTATGCCCTGAAAGTTGAAAACTCAGCTCCCACATCCCTAATGTAACACAAGCAGTTTGAGCCGTTGGCTGCCAGAGCATACAGTAGCTGAACCACGGTTCAGTGTGACTCCTGCCTTAATAAGAGCGCCTGGGTGGAGGCAGGCTAGAGTCAGCATCTCTCCCTGCTGCGGCCCTGCTGCGGCCCTGCTGCTTTGTCCTCTCCCCTTGAGGACAAGCCACTGAGCCATACTCCCACAGCAGTCTGTCTGTGAGAGTGGGTCCGTCTGTGTGTGTGTGTGTGTGTGTCTGTCAGTGTGTTTTTATGCATGTGTATGTGTGTTTATACATGTGTCTGTGTGTTTGTGTTTGTCTATGTATCTAATGAGGGAGCTGCTTCCTTGAGTGAATAGGCTGTGTTTTTTTTTTTTTTTTTTTTTTCCTCCGCTGACCCACTGCGAGTCTCTCTCCAGCGTGACTTACCAGACTAATGTGCCACATCTGATTTGTTAGTCCCAAATTGATCCACTGACATTTCTCCTCGTGTTGCGTGGCAGATATGGCCAGCAGCAGATTTAAGGCCTCAAAACCAATGACCAGTCCTGCAGTGTGCCGGCTGCAGGGCCCGCCATAGCGGTGGATTTATTGGGCTGGTAGTTTTCCTGCGCTAGACAGTTGGAAGCCTACCAGCCGCTGTTGCAAAATAAATTCTGTATCACCGCACTGGCATTTGCTGACTATATTTGTCTGCATGAGCAAGCAAAAATGTGTGTACAGTACATATACACTGATAATATGTGGATACATTCATATTGAAGAGCCCATCTATCACTTAGAAAGAGGAAGTCCTTAAATTCATTAGAATCTCCCTGTATTGATCTCAATTGTCCCTTAAACATTGCAGTACCCCGTAATGCACATTAAAGGACCCTTTGTTTCTTTCTGTTGCTAAGTTGTAGTAGCAAAGCCCTGAAATGCCTCTGAATCAATACTCAGACCTATTTGATATTCTATGAATGCATATGTACAAGGCTGCTCTATATATCTTTTTGGAGGGCTGTGGGTGGCCTGCTACTTTTCCATGCAGTGCAATGGCAGCTCTTCGTCTTAGCCTTGCTTTGGCACTCTCTGAATTAAATGAATGGACGTGTCTGAATGTGCATTCATTGCATGTTGCCCTTGGCAGCACAGGCTGTATATTGAATACACAAATGTGTCTGAATAAAAACATGTACAGTACATTCATGTGTTCTTCAAGGAAATGTTCAAGTTATGTTAACATAATGCCCATGTATTTATGTTCTCCTGAAGAGATGCATGTTCAACACGTCAACCAAGCCTGCCTAAAGAATGACGCTCAGATGTAAGGTGTGAAGCTGAATAGTGGACACATCAACATCAACACCATGTACAAGTGAAGGGAACAATTCTGAGGAAGAGTACAGACTAGGCTTTGTGGGAAATGAGCAATATTGCTGCTTTTTAATAATTACAGCGATGAAGTCAGGGCTTAAAATTCATTTTTCAAAATGGGGGGGAATTCCCCCCTTAGGTTATTCATGTAGGGGGGATTTACACAATTTAGGGGGGAGGGGGGGTCGATTCTGATACCAAGTCAAGAATTGCGATTTCAATACTTTGATACTTTTTTTAAAAAAAGTGTTTGATTTTGGGGCCCCCACCACCCTGACGTCATCAGTAATATATACTGTAGTGGGATCATTCACAACAGTGGACATCCTAGATTCTGCTTGACTCTCTCCACACACACAAACACACACTGAAAATGATAGCTTATGTGATATGTTTCTATCATATATTTTTGAATTCATATAGAGTGTATTTATTTAATAATGCATTTTTTTTAAAGTATAGCATTTTACTAGTAATTACTAGTAGCTAAACATATTTAGTAATTTGAATGCCTCATATTGACGTTTAACCTATAACACTTAGGCATATCTTTAATGTGGTGTGTAGGTCCAATTGAGTGCACATTGCTGATGAGTAGGTGTAATTGAGTGCCTGTCACTTTAAGAAAATACGTGAGAGTAATTCTATGGAGTAATTAGCCCCCCTTCAACCTGACGGTTTTAGGCTATAGTCGCTAGTGAATAAAAGTTGTGCATAGTGCGGTATGTGTATGCAAATCATTATGTTTTCTATGTCATTAGATACAATAAATGTTCAAAAAACTAACATGTCGAAGACAATCTTTCTGGGATCAAGTGTTGACGTGACCTGAGCTAGCAGGATAGTTACCAAGGAGCTCTTTCCAGATGTAAAAGTTTGCCATGGTAGCGTAGCCTATTTGCGTAAGCGCAAAGTGGTTCTCTCTCTCTCTCTCCGTGTGTGTGTGCGTCTGCATGAGGCTATGTTCAATTCAACTCGGTAGTTGATCAGTCCGGTCAATAGCACCGCATTCACGCCACTTAATGATTGGCTATATTAACGTCATCAGACAGGCTGTAAAAGTGTATGCGGGAATTTCTCGCATTATGATGGCTAGAGTTGCGGGACTTGAACAAATTATGCGCAATACCCGCAATCCCGCAGTGAAATTTAAGCCCTGTAAGTCCATTTGCTCTACTGTACAGTGCTTTGCCTTCTATTTCATATAGGATATACAGTATATAATGGATGCATTGATCTAAGTTACAGTACATGCAGTTGTAAATATCGACAAAGCATTAACCTCATCTTTATTAGTACTTTATAAATACTTAATTAGTTGTTTTAAACACATTGTTTACTGTTATATTTAAATGTTAATGTAAACTGATTATTGATGTGTTATTGTACAGTTCTAGTTGTCAGTTAATACTGATGACTTATTTTTGTCAACAAATGTGTGAAGAAAAAAAACTAACTACATTTTTTTATTGAAGGCTTAACACTTCCTAACACTTCCTCATGGATTTAAATGAGACTCATTAGTGTGAAATATCAGACAGCCAGTAGGAGTTTGTTTGAAGGTTTGCTGTTTTTATGGTTGTTAATCTGTGACTCTTTGTGAATGTGTTGTGAAGTGCAGCTTTGTGAATGTGTTTCCTTTCTGCTATATGCTCATGAAATGTTGTGAACCTCCTCAAGTGCCCATATGAATAAATCTCATACCAGAGCCATACATTCAACTGCATCCAACATTTACACACACACACACACACACACACACACACACACACACACACACACACACACACACACACACACACACAACACACACACACACACACAATCTCTCACCATCTCTCCCCAAATCCAAGGCAGGTCCTAAGTGAAAACTGGTGGCTTTGAGCGGTAAAGCCACAAAGATTCATCTCAGAAGCTGAGGCCCTTAGGAGGAAGGAAGCTCAAGGGGTGCGTGCTTGGCTGAAGAAATGAAATTTTTTTCCCCTCTTGTCATCTGCATGATCTTTTCACTCTTCTCCCTGCACTATGTTCTTTTACAGAGGAAAGAGAGAGGAGGTAAAAAAGAGAGTGAGAGAAAGGATGCAAGAGTTAGAGAGAGAGGGTGACAGAAAGAGCATCTGATGCTTCTGCACCTGCTTCAAAGAGCTCTTTCACGCTCCTCACTGATTTTTGTCATCTTATCTCATCGTGGATTTGGCAGCCGAGCTGTTTATTTGCCACTTGTTTTGTCTCCACTTAAAAAATTGGAGCCTGGCAATAAAAGGGAATATCGAATTCCTTGCCATGAAAGCGCTGCTATTTGAATGCAACGTTTTGTATCTCACGTCAGCGTTGTATCTCTGAAGAGTGCCTCGTTTTGCCTTACCCCCGTTGGTTGGCATGGCTGCTAACCTCTGGTGATTAGGTTGCTCTCAGGTCTAAAGGCAAAAGAAAAACATAACAGGCACCCTAATGCCTGTGCCCAAGTCAGACTAGCTTACTCCTGATTCCTTAGTAATGGAGGGAAGACATAGTGTCTTTGCCATTAGACTTTTCATACTTGTTTCTCCCACTCAAACAGGCAACTTAAAAGCCTGAGCAAAGTTGGATCAATTGACAGTGAATTTTATCAAAAGGCAATTAAAGTAGAACCTTACCGTGCATTGTTATAATTAAAGCATTTAATCACTTTATACTTTATGAGTGAGCAGCTCCACCACTAAATGCAGTTATAAACAGGGGAATAAAAAAGATGGATGTAAATGTCTCAGATCTGGGGATATTGGCCTGTATACCTATAAGCTACCTTTCGAAGGCATGTAATTCTTCAGTCAATATGTGTCAGTGTGTGGAATAGAGTTGATGTGGCCTGGAGCTGTTGCAGTCATCATGGCAGTCTGATTGAAATACAACCCTGTAGAAGATGAAGATTCCCTGTGTGTGTGTATGTTTGTGATGGCATCCTTCTGGCCTTTGTGGACAGGACTCAAGCTGAAGGCATCTGTGTGTGGTTACTCTCAGGTGTGTGTGTATTTTGTGTATGTGTGTAGTGGTGTGTTTTTTGTGTGTGTGTGTAAGGGTGTGTGTATCTGTGTGTTTGTGTGTGTGTGTGTGTGTTGGGCGGGTTTTGGAGTCTGACAGTGTCCTCCATCAGAGGGTAAAGTGCTGACTGTTTGGGCCGAGGATGTCAGATGACAAATCTGTGTTACTTCATCTTAGACACAGACTGCTTCATATTCATGCTCACTGTCCCCTGTCCCCACCCCACCCACCCCTCCATGCAGGAAGAGTGAGATGTTTCTGGTGAGGCTGTGAGAGAGAAAGAGAAAGAGAGAAGGAGAAGAAGAGACAGATGAAAGGGAGAGATAAAAAGAGAAGAGGGAGAGAAGAAGCTGCCAGTGGTTGTCCAAACACTCGGGTAATCAGCACTCCCTTAGATTATAAGCTTCACACATGTCACATTCAAACACACACACACACACACACACACGATTGTAATGTTGGAGGTTGGCCTATGATCACACACACACACACACACACACACACACACACACACACACACACACACACACACACACACTGCTGTTATGTTGGAACACTATACCACCACTGGTGGCAGCCTAGTTTATTATGTCTTCAGAGGCGTGTGCTTTTAAAGATAAAAAAAGCATATTTCCATTTCTTTTCCACTTTAGATTTCCAGTCTTTTGGGTTTGCCTGTGCGCCATCTGTTCTCTACATGCTGTGAAATGCCATTATTACCAGCGTCAAGCGCTGAGAGCATGTATATTTTGCTCTACATAACTTTTATTATTCCGGAGCTATATGAATTCGCCATAAGAAAGGATGAGCGTCATAGCTTTAATCTCTTCCTTTTAAAGCACATATTTTCTCCTTAATCATAGCTTTCCCTAATCTCTCTCTCTCTCTCCCTCCTTCTCTCCTGTTATCACAATCTTTATCTCCATACTATCTACGGCGTCCTGTGCTATTGATTAAGATTGGGTCTTAATCCCCCGCAGCTATCTCCTCCCGCCACCACGGCTTCTTGCTTTACTCAGGGACGTGTCATTCACACAAGAAGCAGTGTTTTCCCCTGGCCAGAGCCTGGACACACTTCAAAAGCATTAATCTCTTTGACCGGGGGATGAAAGCACCACCGATGGGTCTTCCCCACTGATGCCCAGCACAGAGCCACAGCCATGGGGCCCCGTGATGGGGGAACCGGGGAGAAAGAGAGCCTTTTATAATTGTGTTCGCTGGTGAGAATGTGGAAATGCTAAATGCTACACAGCGGCAGAGCAGCGGAACAGAGCGAGCAAAGCCATTTGACTAAATAGTTGAACGACTCGCGTTGACCTTGAACCAGGCGCTGGTAAGATTCTTTTCAGACATAGCTACATTGTTTTGATTACTGGAATTCTGTTTCAAAGCCAAGCGGACTGAGTACTTGACACCAGTCATGAAAGGAGAAGCACAACTTCATTCATGTTTGAACACTATACATGAACACTGGCCGTTTGGTGACATGGCATTTTATTTTCACCATTATCCTATATTGTAATGCAGAACTTTTATCTGGCACCCTCCCCAATCCTTTTGGCCATATATTT
Organism: Alosa sapidissima; assembly: GCF_018492685.1. Lineage (NCBI taxonomy): Eukaryota > Metazoa > Chordata > Actinopteri > Clupeiformes > Clupeidae > Alosa > Alosa sapidissima. The sequence goes on along the minus strand of NC_055973.1, from coordinate 8,269,975 downwards.
CTTACTTCCATCATTACCTGTGTACAATGGAGAATTCAGGGGGTAAAAAAAACCCTTTGATGCTCCACTTTACAGCCCTTTTCTCTTTGAACTTCCTCAGATATGTATTACAGTGCAGTGGAGAGTGCCATGAATCTGTGGCTCCCCGCATGCGTGCTGTAATGATAACAATTAGGCTGAATACAGGTAGTGTACTGTATATTAAAGAGGAAAGTCAACCCACACCCAGTGAAGATGGCTTTTATTAGATGTACCAAAGAGTGGGCCATCCCTGAAGCGTGTTTTATGATGAGCTGAGACGACACTGGAACTGTGGGAAGTTAATATGGTCCCCTTGAATGAGAGATGATAAAAGGGAACTATACAAATATGAATGAAAATAAAATAATAACAATCAAAATTTATGAAATAATAAATTAATATGACTGTGAAATAACTGCAAAATAATCAAGAATAAGAATAGTAAAAGATAAAAAAATAATCGAGGGGTGTATAGGGTGGACTTTTTCGTCTATTTCAAGCATCTGCTTTATTACAAGGTTCTGATATCATTGCTGCAAAGGGAGTGTGGCTGTGAATCATACTTGATTGTGGAAGTACACTGAATTTGACCCTCTTTGTGTGTGACTCTGAACTTCAGTTTAGTCAGAAAGAAAACAAAAACAGAACACAACAACAACAAAAATATTGCTCTCAACTAAACAATGGCCTTATTGAAAAAGTGAGTCTAAGTAATCGCATACATTTGTCACAATTCTAATATTTTTTATGTACAAAGGCTTGTCATTGCCATGCCAAATAGCAGTTACAGTATGTAGTTATAGACAATGGCAAAGGACTACCATGAGAAATGTCAATTTAAAGTTCATGTTTTGGTTTACAAGCTATTTAATTCTGCGTTCTCTTCCTTGCTATATAAATAGCGTTACATTTTAACAACATTTTACCTCTTGATTATAGGCAATTGAGGATGTAGACACACACAGAAAATTAACCAAGCATTAAATAGCTGCATGAATAAATCAATGTTTGTTTGTGTAAGGTTTTATAGTAATGTTCACCTAACCATTGACATTTGCTGTGTGAGAAACAGACCTATTTGCATAATAAAATCCCAGACAGATTTTTATTTTTTTTTGCTGTGATCCAAACAGATTAAATCACCACAGAAGAGAAACTGACGCAGCACATTCACTGTAAAATACCCCCCCTCTTTCTCTCTCTCTCTCTCTCACTCACACACACACAAACACATAAACACTCAACCACATTTTGTTGGACGCAGCCGAGAAGCAGCCACAAAATATTCACAGATATTTACTGCAGTCTCCATGTGACTTCCCTCGACACGTTTGCGTTTGTTTTGATTCAAGGTGCCACCTGCTTTGTCGAATGAAAGTGATTTGTCGGTGCAGTCGCTTCAGCGTTCTCTTCTTTGTCTACTGTAAAATCCGCCAATGTGCATAAAGCAGTCAGCCTCGGGCCTAGCAAGAGTGAATTAGCGTCACACATGTCGTAGACACTCACTCTACCTTAAACACTGGGATAGTCGCTTCCCCTGGTCTGTGCCAATCTGACGACAGGCCTGAAATAGGAACCAGGAAAACAATGCACTCAAATGGCCGATTAGTCTGCCATTTTTCTGGGGCGCGGCATTGAGAGGGCCGGGGTGGAGTGGAACGAATCCAATCCTTGCCCCCGAGCTACGAGAGATTTGTGGCACATTGAGATGAGAACATAGCATCATCCAGCCATGATGATGAGCGGCGTGGAGCAGCGGGGGGTAAGCGCTGTGTCACAAACTGTCAGCGTCACACAGAAAACATGACATTTCATTCACCACCGCACAAAAAAAAAAGCCTCCCAGACTAACCATCCCTCACGCTAGCACATGCTTTTACGCTTCAACAATTTTTCACTGTAGTTCAGATCAATGAGGCGAAACCGATGGAGAATCTGAAGCCAGATAGAGTCAACCTGGTTACTGGGGCTCTTTGAGGAAGAATTACACCTCGATCTGAGTGCAAAGCAGAAAGAAAATGTCCCAGCCAGTAAGCAGACACTGGTAAGCATCACTGAAGAGAGGAAGAAGCGAAGCCTAAACAAACGGCTAATGTCATGTGACAGTATGGCTCTGCAGATTGGCTGGGACTGAGGTGATGTGTGGGACCAGGTGTCACTCTGTCACTGGATGTATGGGATATGCCGTCTCAGGTGCTCACGGTCAGCCAGAGTCCGTGTCAGTGGTTACTCAGTGTCAGGTAGCATATTTTTGCCGTCCCATAGCCTGAACGAAACTGACATCTACTCTTCTGTTTTGGTCTGAGAGTAGTCCATCCTGTGAGGAAAGTGTGTGGTCAAGTAAAGATAATTCATTATATTGATAATTCTACCAATTGTATACCCTGGAAATCCAGAGTTCTTGCGAAAGCAGAATTTGAATTGTCTTTGCGAGACACTCTGGCAGTGAATAATGATGCACGTTAGTTTTACCCCTTGCATCGCGAGGAACCAATCACCTCGGTGTATCAGATATAGGCAGGTCATGAGGCGAGCTAAACAGATGACGACAGATCAGTCAATAAACATTGGTCGTAGTGTTATCCAATTGCGTCGAAGTCCGGAATCAGTCAGCAAACAGTGGCCATAGTGTTATCCAGAGGCGGACAGAGTACACAGCTTCATTACTTGAGTAAAAGTACAGATACCCTTTGCTAAATTTTAAAGTACAAGTAAAAGTACAACAGTCAGATGTCTACTTAAGTAAAAGTACTGAAGTACTTGTTTTTAAAAGTACTTGAGTATCAAAAGTACAAGAGTAGCCTACATTTTCTAAATATTGCATTACTACTGCCACAGTGCTTACATTTACTGTACAGAAACGTCCTACATGGAGTTAAAATGTTAATGTTAATACCTTGGAGAATGTAAAAGGAATTGAAAGTAAAATCAAGTCATTTTCATCTTTTTACCATGTTGCCAGGGATGGGCAGTATTTCTAATACATGTATTTAAAATACGTATTTCAAATACAAAATACTATTTTCTAATTGAAACACTTGAAGCGAAAACTATCATTAACTTGTTCAGAAAATTTAAATAGTCTGGCGAGGTGGGGCCACAGGTTGGCACATTCCCGGGATGGACCTGCTGCGTCTTCATCCATTGTTTGGTCCATGGTGTCGGCTCTTATCTAAATCTGACCATGGAGTTGACTTTGGCGGAAAGCTGAAGGTGATTGCTGATAGGCTGTCCCAATCAGTGGCGCCTTCACAATCCAATCACGGTTGAGAGGGAAACAACAAATTGAGGGTTTCCAAGACTTTTCTTTTTTCCTTTTTTTTAGAAGAAGTAACGGGTACTCACAGTTATGGATAGAAATGCAGTGGAGTAAAGAGTACAATATTTGCCTCTCAAATGTACTTGAGTAAAGCCATGAGTACTCCCCAAAAATGATACTCGAGTAAAGTACAGATCCCTCAAAATTGTACTCAAGTACTGTACTCAAGTAAATGTACTCCGTTACTGTCCGGCTCTGGTGTTATCCAATTGTGTGCAGTGAGAGTTTCAAATGCTGCTTGGTGCCGCCCCTCGAGTTAGGCCATTTTCATTACTCGTGGCCTGACCCTTAATCTTTCTAGATTACCAGCGTCTGGATTTTCCAGGCTACCAATTGTACACAATAGATAAACAAATGATAGATACACAGATGACATCAAAGATATAGTTAGCAAACACACCCGCACTTTTGGATTCCTGAAGGCCAGGCAATATGAAGGTGCTACTAAGATGCTGAGGTTTGCATGTTTGCAGTTGATGAAAGAGGGAGGTCTCTTACAGTAGCTGGAAAGGTTGGCATGATGGGCAGTAGGTGTGGAAGCCATGGAAACTGCAGACTATTCTCTCCTCTGAAACACAACCCATGAACACCTCACCCGTTTGTAGTGAAATATGAAATCCAATTGTTCTATAAGAGGCTGATTGATAGCCACACAGCCGCAGAGAAATGAAACAATTATGCTTTCAAATGAAGGGCCCCTGTCATAGTTACTGCACTGCAACAGGCAGGATTCAAATGGTGGAGTTGTGATGCCTTTTTGTTTCCCAGCGCCTGTGCTTGAGATGTGACATGATGGGCACTCTCCATCTTTCTCGCTCTCTCTGTCAGTGAGGCTCCATGAATTTTACATCACAGCACACCATCTTTGTGCAGGAAAGCAGGGAGAAAGGGGTGGGCGCAGCCTTCACTCCACTCGTCGCTTGACACATCTCTTGTTTTCTCCATTGTTTCAGCTGACCTTTCAGCTTTTCAGTGTCTTCAGTATTATCCCTCAACAGCACCCCCCCCCCCGATCCCTCCGATCCCTCGCTCGCAGAGAAAGAGCTGAGACCGAGGTCCTCTCTTCCCTTAATCCATCAAAACAAATGTTTGTGAGCGTCAGTGAATTTATGACCGGGAGAGACCAAGTCCTATTGCACGGCTGTGATAGCGCTGGCGTTAGCTTTAGCCTGTTATTGGTCAGGTTGACTAGAATTAGGATTGTGTTGTTTACTCTTTCTGTCTTGCTCCAGACTGATTGTTTTACATTACATATACTGTACATTGCTTTGGATAAAAACAAAAACATAATTTGTCTAATATGTGTAAACATAATTTCAAGTTGTTTGGTTTGCTTTATAGAGTATAGAGCGGTTTCATTACCTGGCTTTGCTTGTGTGTGGGTGAGGTTCAGAAGTAGAGTGGAGTTCATGAGAGTACATGTCTAATGATGAGATCTACTTGTTTAGTTGTTTATGTTGTATGTTCACAAAATCTTCCTTTTTAATTGTCTGCATACATAGAAATCCCATGTGAGTGTCTTATAAAAAGACTGACTTGGTTTCCTCCTTAAAGCTTGACAGTTTCATGAAGAGACACAATGTCTCTTCGGGTTATAAAAAGCTTGCAACGCATTCGTGATGTTGGAGCTTTTTTGTGCAGTTTCTTGACTGAGATGTACTTGACTTAATGAGACCACTCTTCTTGGAGTATGGATGAAGTCAAACTATGGTTTCTATTTCTGCATATTCTGTGCCCACAGACTTGGAGGTATATGTATTGAAAAATCTATTGACATCATGCTGTTTTCTTTTGTTTATTTTTTAATCTTAGAGAATGGCATCATGACAAGTTCGAGTTGGCTTTGTTGTTACCGTGTGACTAAAAGTTCGTTCAGCCATCTGTGGTCTGTCGTTTCAAGTCTGTTTTTGCAAATAACCCTAAACAATTCATGGGCTTTGGTTTTGTGGTCTATTAATAATCTGTTGTATTGTGGAATATCACAATAGAGTTGTTGTGTTCAGGGTCAAAGATGCCACTCTTCCTGTTTTGATCGAGAGAGAGATTTTTTCTCAGAGGGGGCACTCAAATTTCCTTTGAAAGCAGCGTTTCCCTACGGGCCTAATTCTGTGATGCACACACACACACCCATTTCCTCCCCACAGCAACTGGCAACCTTATGTAATCAGCCAATCAAAGCTATGCTAATGATCAGCGCAGCATCACAATGGAGGCGAGGCAGGTTCCGGGGAGTGAAGCCGAGTCTGACAAGTTCATTTTAGGAGACTGAGCTCTATGTTTTCATGGCAGCTGCTCCTGTTAAAGTTTGATATTTGATGAATATGGAAGTCTAATGCTTGCACCCAAAGGACAAGGCTCTGGATAGATACAGAGTCTGGGTTCAGGCCACATCTGGGCCAGATGCTTTTCACAGGCAATGCATTATGGGTTGGATGAGGTCTTCCCTGTTTATTAGCATTCATATCAATATTCCCACTATGTCTGGACTATGGCTCCCTATGTGCTTTTAATGCACACCATGCTTACTCATGAGTAAGACTGTGATTGTGTCAAGCAATGGAAGCCTGCTGTTCATATTCATACACATAAACAGGCGCGCTCAACTCCAAAAATGAAATTCCCGTCTTAGGGTGCGAGTTCAAAAAAGATTATGAAAACAAAGTTGAAAACTGCACTCTCAAGCATTAACTTTTGAACAAGTCAAGAGTCGATCATGTCGTCAAAATAAACATACGCGTTTCAGCCCTAGGCTATCATCAGCAATGACATGGTCCGATAAAGACTGTTTAAAAGTTAATGCTCGAGAGTGCGGCTTTGTTTTCGTATTCATACGCATCCGTTATTTTTTGTTAAAACTGAAATATGTAAAAACAGCTAATTGAGCCAGCGTCAGTTAAATGACAGTCCACTGACATGATTGATATTCATTGTGTACTCATCCCTGATTTTGAGGTTCTCTTTTGAGGTTCTCTTTGCTTTGTATTTACTTTTTACTTAATTGCTGCTTTTGATGGATGTAATGACGACCAAGCTTTCCAGTGTTTTCAGTGGCTTCCAGAAGTGTTTCAGTGGGCACATTCAGATTTGTGTTTCAAATCATTTCAAACAAAAATCCTCTCTTTTATTTTAGTCTAGCTTTATTACTAAGTTAGCCTCCAAATGAAACCAAAGGGTTTTTTGTCCAAAGACTGCTTCTGAAATTATCCAGGAGTTATGAGAGATTGCAGGACAAACCCACATGATATGAAACCAAAGCATGTTTTCCTACACCACTACAACCCCATGGTGAAAACCTTTTAATTGAGGTAAATGGACAGGAAGCCGGCACAGCTGCGGACCTGTAGTCTGGGGTTCGGGCGAATTGCTGAGCGCTCTAGACGCCGCCAAGCCGCACCGGCCGGAGAGCAGAGCAAGCCGAGCTTCTTCTTGATGGATGAAACACTAGACAAGCCTCCAGCTGCCTCCGTCAGAAAGAATCACCTCGGCTGTGATCTACGGCTGCGTGCGCCATCCGTCCACTGCTC
>NC_055973.1:8240611-8253111 GCF_018492685.1 Alosa sapidissima | reverse complement strand
TGAAATATTATATTATATTTGTATATCTGTACACATTTGACATGTGTGATCAGTATTATTTGTTAGAGTTCAATTTGACCCTTATTTAGCAGACGCTAAACGGCCAACCAACTTTCAGGCGGTGACGATACTTTTGTGAAGTCTCTCTCATCACTCCTGTGGAGGCGGAGATGGTGATGGGTGTCTGGTGATCTGGAGGAGGAAGTGGCTGGCTGAGACTGTGAATGGAAAGATCCGGAAGGGACGGCGCCAAGAGCGTCCACGGGCCAGTCAGCTCTCTGTGTGGAGAATCTGTTTGGCTGTTGAGTCATTCTGTTCATCTACGAAAATGTGCAACCTCACAGCCACGTGGTCCCTGTGGTGCATCTTCGAGTGCTATTTCTATGCCCTCTATCTGTGCCCTCTATCTATCTCTTCTCTCTTTCTATCTGTTTCTTTCTCCATCTTTCTCTTTCTGGCTGTTTGGCTCTTGATTCATTCTGTTCATCTACAATAACTGTGAAAGCCCACAGCCACATGGTCCCTGCAGCACATCTTCTAATGCTATTTCTATCTTTCTCCCTCTCCCTCTTTCTATCTTTTCTCACTCTCTCTATCTGTTCCTTTCACCATCTTCCTCTCTCACGCTGTTTTAGTCCTCTCTTTGCTTTCTCTTTGTCTCATCTTCATTTGTGTTCTTGTCTCTTTCATTTTCATCTCTCTCTCTTTCTCATTCTCTCTCTCTCTCTCTCTCTCTCTCTCTCTCTCTCTCTCTCTCTCTCTTACCATCTCTCACCATTTCCCCTCTTCCCCCCACATCTCTCTCCACATTTCTTTGGAAGAAAGTGCTTACACATGCCTACTCTCAATGTTATTGTCTCACAGCTGTGTTTTTCGATTGTAATTGCCCTGAGCTGTAGAACAAAAGAGCTTTGCATTCATATTAAAACAATAGAGAAAAGGAGAACGGAAACAGCCAGGCTACTGGGGTCGGCGTTATCCAGCGACACCGGGTCTGCTGTATCCAGCTCCTCTAGCCAGCAAGGGACTCGGGGAGTTGAGGGTTAAAGATGGGGTCAGTGTGTAGCAGGCAGGGGGGCTTCAGGGAGCTCACCTGAAGACACCTCGCTACCGGGGAGCCGAGGAAGACAGGGAACAAGGTGTCAGGAAATGAGCCGCATCTCAGGTAGAGGATGTCAGGTAGTCCTACACCTCGCCCCGAACTCAGACACCATGACGTGAGTCTCAGGCGAGTCCGGCGGTTTCCAGAAAAGCTCAGGCAGACTTGACAAAGAGCTCCCCAAGCCAAGGAATATATTCTGTCTTGTAAAAAAGTTTCAGTAGGCTGATGAGTGAGACTGCCCAGAGCCCAAATTGTATTTGTGCATTTGATATGATTTGTGATTTGCCGTTTTAGTGGTGTCAGCAGAATTTTCTATTCAGAATCCATTTTGTAACTCTGCATATGATATGACTTGTGGTATTGGCGGCTATTTTCATTCAGAATGGAGAAATGGCAGGCACTGGAGCAAAGATAAATCTTGCCTCTTTTTGTTTGTTTTTGTTTGTTTTTATTTATTTTATTTGCCTTGAGAACACTGTAAGTTACTGCACAGGCAGGAAGACTTGAGCTGTTTGTGTGTGTGTGTGTGTGTGTGTGTGTGTGTGTGTGTGTGTGTGTGTGTGTGTGTGTGTGTGTGTGTGTGTGTGTGTGTGTATGCGCGCGTAGAGAAACATGCTTGGTCAGTAAAGTGATTCTAATTCTAATCACATCTGGTCTCAGCTCCTGCCCTGGCATGGGCGTGATCACATTTGCCGCTGGCTCATCTTTCCCACGGTGGGGCGCGTGGTCGCCAAATCCGGACCGCAGATGGCCTGGATCTGTCCCAGGGTCCTCGGCTATCACATTCGACAGCCTTAATAACGCGATTACTTCTCTCAGACTGACGCTTTCAGTCAGCCAGGCCATGTTTGACGTCTTTGTGTCATGTTTTGTGATATTCGCCTTTGGCGGCTGCTTTTGTTGGATCCACTCTACCCTTTTCTTCACTTAGGGATAATCTTTTTTTATATCCTTTTGCCTGGCCTTCACATAAAGAGCGGTATCAAGGCATTCAATTCTTCTCTGTAGGTCAAAGCCAGGGCGTGCAAAGACAGAATATTTGGAGTGACTGCATAACCTTTATAAAGTCTTTATTCTGCCAAAAGACTTTGTACCCTTTGATCTTCCATTCGTTGATGGCACACATACAAAAATAGCCTGACAATTGCTTTAGTGCCTGCTTACATTTGTGTGACAAACTCGATATGTCGGTCAGATTTATTCTTAATTGTCAAAATGTATGGCTTTTAGGGTGGGTGGTTTCACTTGAATGAATATATGTTTGTATGGATACAAAATGTGTAATTTTCCTTACTGTGAGTAAACTGACAAACAAACTGTCACTTAGCAGCAGCTGGCAAGTGTACTTTTCTGGTGTTTGGACTCTAACTGATGCATGCAGACATCAATTTCGACAGCCTTCACCCTCCGCTCTCTCTCAGCAATTTTTGCATTAGTGTATTAACGCCAGTAATTTTTTCTCACTGCAAGCATATACATATTAGCACCTTGTCACACACACACACACACACACACACACACACACACACACACACACACACACACACACACACACACACACACACACACACTGATGATTTCTTTGTTCTGCCAGACTGGTAGTAGCCCCTTGTCAGATATATGTTCACAGTCTGGACCTGCTGTTTTTGAAACACACACACACACACACAGACACACACACACCTTTGTTCACCATAGTCATACCAGCAGTAATACCTTTCAGGTCAGTATGTCCTTGCTGCCCCATACATACACACTCACGCTCACGCACACACGCACACACACACACGTGCACACACACACACACACACACACACACACACACACACACACACACACACACACACACACACACACACACACACACACACAGAGACATTGACCAATCATGTGATGCAAGCTCCATTCGGGGCATTTGCAGGTAACATCTGTTCGCACAGTCGGCCCCCGTAATGCAGCTGACGGTCTCTGTGTGGCCCCCGGGCTACTGGGGAGGGCCACGTCTCTAAACGCTGTCTGTGGAGCCCAGCGAGAGAACATTAAAGAAAAGCTGTCGGACAGTGGTGGCTGCCAGACTCGCTCTCTCTCTCTCTTTCTCTCTTTCTCTCTCTCTCTCTCTCTCTCTCTCTCTCTCTCTCTCTCTCTCTCTCTGCTTTCGCCACGCCAACTGCAGTGTGTCTAACACATCCTACTCACATATCTTCCTCTCTCTCTCTCTCTCCCTCTCTCTCTCTCTATCTCTCTCTCTTTCCCTATTCCTCTTTTTCTCTCTCTGTCACACTCACCCCTCACACATGTAAACGGGTGCACACACTCTCTCACTTCCTCTCTCCCTTTCTCTGTGTCACATTCACCCACACAAACACGCGCACACATGCATACACATACTGTCACACACACTCTCTCACTTCCTCTCTCCCTTTCTCTGTCACATTCACCCACACAAACACGCGCACACATGCATACACATACTGTCACACACACTCTCTCATTTCCTCTCTCATTCTCTCTCTCTCTCTCTCTCTCTCTTTCTCTCTCTTTTTATCTCTATCTCTCTCTCTATCTCTCTCTCAATCTCTGTCCCCTTCAAGCAAAAAGCAGGGCCATGTTATTCAAATTGGATAATGGCTGTGGCTTGCGAGTCTTCTATTTGCAATAATGTGACAAAGTGGGCATCTCAGCTTAAATGTGTGGCTGTCCATTCTCGCTTCACCTCATCTCCCCTCACCTCGCGTTCTGTGTTCGTCTGCGTATTTTGCACAGCACTGCGTGAAAATGTTCTGTTTCCTATTTAGGAAGCTTCATCGCTAGTTCATTTACATGACCTTTCGTATCTCTTTTCTGTTGACACATGCTTTATAAATATATTTTGTTACATTTTTTTTTCATAATAGGCTTTCATAAACCAATTATTCAGAAAAGTATTTTAGGCAAGCGCTACAGTTATAAGGCAAGTGCTTCTCTCTGGTCGAGAGATGTTCAGTGCGGTGAGTGAGACATTAACATCAAAATACTGTCTGATGCAAACCACGCTTGCTCTCAGTCCATGGTCTCAAAAGGCAGATTTTCTTTAAAGCAAATTTAATACCTGACTCCGCAGCAAGTGGTCAAAGTGAGTCTGTATTTCCACATATTCCCTGCTATGGTTTGTTTGGTTGAATTGCAGAAAGATTGTCTGTATCTTTCCCGTGCTTGACACACTGTCTCCAAACCACAGCCAGCAAAGCAGTGAGCCTCAGAACCGCCTGACACTCACAGCGGGTGAAAAACCCAAAATGGAAGGACATCTGGAGGTTTTCCTTTATGACGGCCGTAATAAGCCTCTTAAAACTCCCGGCTCGATATTGCTACCGTAATAACTTGGAGCAGAACTGTGCTGGGTTGAAGAATGGCATTACTGGACCAAATTATATTGTCATAAGCCATTCTGGTTTCAACGAGAACATATGCAAACAGGCAGCCAGTAATTATCAGAGCTGTACTACCAGAAAGAGTCGAGGGGAAAAAATCAGTTTCTGTATTAGAGTGAACCAAGCCACACACAACTTTCTCACACTTTCTCCCAAATGGAGAGGATTTTTTTTCTTTCACATTTTTTTTTATTTTGGTGGATTAGATTCTGGTGTAATTGAAATTCTTGACCAAGTTCATTTCACAGCTGCAGCAAATACATAATAAATTGCGCTGTGATCTCATCAGCTTGCACCCTTCTACGAACTCATATCAGCTCCATCTTTTAATCTTTTATTCAATTGGTGAAGTCAGACACACTCAGCGTTGAAAATTAGCGTGAGAAAAACAAGAACATTTGGTGGATGCTGCCGAGAGAAGGCAGTTTTGGGACCAGGGTTCACTCTGAACAGCTCAACAGCGGCTCTAGAAATGTTTGATGGTCACCATGCCTATGCAAGGTTAATGCAAAACATGCTTAGATGCCACTACCTGTTTTTTTTTTTTTTTTCCCGAGAGCAGCTAACAGTGCACTTAGCATGCAAATTGAATAGGGGAGATGAAAAATGTTAGAGAGAAAAACACACCCTGGCCTCTAAATTGCTGTTTTATTCTGTTTTAAAACAATCATTTGCATTTGATATGGAGGAAAGTGGTGATATTAATGACTAATCTCGGCTCAAGGGTACCGGAGGTGTCGGAAATGAATGCCTTTCGATACTGAGAGAGCCAGCACTGGGGGAAACAACATCGATTTGCCTCCGCTGGGTGTCCTCTTCTGTTTCAGGGCAGCCATGTTGGACAGGGAGACGAGTGTCCAGTGTCTGAGTGAGTCTCTGGGCAGCGGGGGTCAATCGACAGGGCAGATGTCGCAGTCTGATAAGCCCCCTCTTGTGGTTTGCTAGACTGGTGTGTGTGTGTGTGTGTGTGTGTATGTGTGTGTGTTTGTAAGTGTGTGTGTGAACTCAAATAGCAGTTGACTTTGAAAGGGACCTTTGGGCTTAGTCAAAAGTGAAGGCACATGAAGGAGCTAAAGGTCCATTCTGGGTGGACATAGCCTATTTCCTGTGTGTGTGCTCTGGTTCACAATAGCACTTACAGAGCTCGGGGGTTGCTAATAGGTCCCAACATGTGTGGCTTAATTTCCTCAGAATGTAAGAGCATGATGCTGTGCTGTCCAAGTTCTATCTACAGTATGTCCATGTAAGGTCATTGCACTTGACACCTGCATGCAGTCTGCCACCTGCACATTGGTTTGCACTCTAACTCAGTGGGGAATATGAGAGTGACTGTGATCCCTGCTGTCTGATGTAAAAGTGAACTTGATTGTTTCTATGTTTGTGCAGATATGTTAATGTATGTGTTAATATGATGTATGTTTAAACAGTGTATTTGTGTAAAGGTGTGTGTAGATATTTGTGAACATGCATGTAGTAAGGTCTGTGTGGTTGTGGTAGATAGATAGATAGATAGATAGATAGATAGAAAGATAGATAGATAGACAGACAGATAGATAGATAGATAAATAGATAGATAGATAGATAGATAATGTATTGATCCCCAAGGGGAAATTCAAGGTCTCAGTAGCATACAGACATCACACACACATTCACTAACAGCAGAAAAAGGTAATTAAAGTATATAATATAAAAAAACACAGCTAAGCAATAAGGACAGTAGAAGATAAAGAATATATGGTGGGGGTGGCAATACTGTATGTGTCCCTGTTTGAGGACCTACAACTTACACACACACAAAACCCCTCTCAAGGTGAAGTGAAATTGCCGTGCAACAAAAAAGAGAGAGTTCACGGCTGTTTGGGCTGACTCTGGCAAATTAAATGAAAGCTTTGATGCTTGCCATTGTGAAGCTGCACAGTGCAATCACACACCACACACACACACACACACACACACACACACACACACACACACACACACACACAAATACACTTACAGTGCATACACACACACACACACACACACACACACACACACACACACACACACACACACATACACACACAGACACACACATACACACACAAACACACACACACACACACACACACACACACACACACACACTCCATCATTCCAGCTGGCAGGGTTGGAATAAGCCCCTGCCCCAGCATCTTGCTCAAGCATCACCGTCCAAACACCTCAGTAAAAAATGTTAAATGGAGTCCAGTTCTGATCATCATCTCAGATAATCTTATTATTATTGTATTATTGTACTTTAAGAAATGAGTCTGTTTAATCTGTGTGGTTATTAACAGGTACGACTCTGGTTATTTAGCCATCACAAATACACTTACTGTTAGGTGACACTGTGTACGTAATCGGATGAATCAGATCTTTTGTTCTAAGTAGATATGAACCAGTGACCTTGGCATCATTAGTGGCTTCTGGACTGTGAGGTAGCAAACAGGAAGCATAATTGCAATTCGAATTTTGCACAACCCTGGTGTGTGTGTGTGTGTGTGTGCAGTCCAGCCATTAGAGTCCGTCCGGCAGACGATCAGTGGCATGCCCGGGTAATTTGTGGTGGCATCTGATTGCCCACTGTCGTCCAGCTCAGTACTTCACAGCCCGGCTTCTTAGTGCCAGCTGGAGCCTTATTCTCCTTGCTGACACCACACACACACACACACACACACACACACACACGCACACACACACACACACACACACACACACACACACGTCTGCGAAGTAAATAACCGTGATCGATCCTGACCCATGTTGTCCTGGAAACACTTATGAGAACATGATTACCTCTCTCTGTGGGGAAGTGGACACACACACACACACACACACACCAGGGTTGTGCAAAATTCGAATTGCAATTATGCTTCCTGTTTGCTACCTCAATTGAAATGCAAGTGAAATTCAAGAATTGAATTGGAATCGAAGAGTCAGTTTCAATTTAATTCTGGAATTTTGCACAACCCTGACACACCCTGACACACACACACACACACACACACACACACACACACACACACTCAGATGCTTACGCACATACTGTAGGGACAGATACACACACACACACACACAAACTGATGATGAGGGTGATGATGGTGGAAGTATTGTGACAGTGGTGAGAGTTGTGAGGTCATCCTCATTCAAAGTGTCCCCTGTACACTCCAACCATAATATATACCAACATCTTTAGTTTTTTCTTTAGTGTTCTCTGGTGTGATGAGTACCCAGGGACCTTGAATAATTACAGTGACTTTTCAATATACTCTCAGCAGAGTTATATTGGTTTTGAGACTTCCTGCATTTGCTTGTGTTGTTTCTAGCTCCCACTTCTTCTTGGTTAGTGTTCAAGCAAATTCATAACTCGAGCGAAGTAGACTGTGAGACTATATGCACTATATTAAACAACACATTTTTATACTTGTATACAAGTAGAAGGTCATAGCACCAGTTTTTCTCAACTTTGATATCATATTGACTATTTTGTCAAGTGGCATAAGTTTGTATTGACATTGCACTGACATCTGCTAATAATGTGGTACATTCTGGGCTGAAAGGAAAGGCATGTTATGACAGCTATCCTCAGTGGATATTAGTGTATTTGTACTTTGCTGTATGTCAGGTTGACATAATCCTAATGATGAAAACTGCTTTGTTGGTCGTTGACAAGGCAGCTATACTGCAGCACCTCACTTATAGTCCTTTAGCTACATTTCTTTTGTTTTTTTGTCATATCCAGTTATATATAATAATGCCATTGTGTCTTTTTCCATACTTTTCCAACATCATTTTCATTCAGACTAAGATGAATAAAGTTGTCAATGTCACTTTTTTTTCTTAGATCTCAGCATGTCATCTCAAGGTGCGCAGATGAAGCAGTGAAGACACCATCACAGTAGTAATCACCATCCTAGATATTAAAGCTGATGGAGAACAGATCCACTGTTCATCTGGCATTGATCTGGCCTGATACTGGCCCTGATCCGGCTCATATCTGTTCCCTGAGCCAATTGCCTCCTGTGCTGCTTTTGTCCCCGTCCTGTCACTCAGCCAGACACTGGTGTTTATCCTGCGGCTGACACAAACACACACACACAAACACACACTCCTGCTCTGGGTACATAATTAAATCATAAAGGGCTCATCTCTCCCCTGCCTGCGCCCGCCTGTGCCCATCCGTGCCAACCGGGAGAGAGAGAGGGAGAATTACACCACCCCTCTGACAGATGTCTGTGTCATTCCTGCCTGCCACCCCCTCGGCGCGTTCACCGGGAGGGCATCCACGGTGGCACGCCGACTCTAACAGTGACAGATCTGACCCCCCTTCAGCGGCCCCAATCCCTCCGAAAACTTGAACCGCACAGCATCCGGTGTCAGACAGCCACCCAGGTACACGCCCAAGAGAGGAAAAAAAGAAACTCTGTGTGTCCAACCGCCCTGTCATCCACCCAGTCCAACATCAAGATTAGTCCAAGCACCAATCAATAAACATAAGGTCATATCCATTCCCTCATCTCAGCCAGAGCAATTAAAGTGACCTCTCCGCAGATGGCAGTGGACATTTGCATGAAAGGGTGCCTGGGAATTGATGGAGTCACATTTTAAGCAAAGGTCACACTACTTAGATAGTCGCTATTAAGGCTAACCGGCAACCGGGGAATTAAAGGCTTGATTCATGGTGAGTTTCCCTCGCAGAGATCAGTCAGGCAGAGTTTAGCCACATCTGGACCACATCTGGGCCAAATCTGGCCCTGAGTCATCTCATCTCTCTCCGAGTAATGCCAGCCTTAAAGGTCTGCACGCCTTTCATCTTCTTAGAAATATTTATGGATGAGGAGAAGAACAGCCGGATTAATTTTATTGCTGGCTTGAGTTTCATGGGCCAGATGCGTTGTTTACAACGCGACTGTTTGGACATTATCATTCACAAACAGCCAGAGTCGTGCAGTGGGTATTTAACTCTCTTTGTGTGTGTGTGTGTGTATGTGTGTGTGTGTGTGTGTGTGTGTGTGTGTGTGTGTGTGTGTGTGTGTGTGTGTGTGTGTGTGTGTGTCCCAGTGGTGTTTCTCTGTCTCTGCGGTGCACTGTTGCGGAGACAACCTGTGTCAACTCCGCTAATTTTCAGGGGAAGTCCTCAAAGTGCTGCATTTTGATAAACTTGTTTTCATTGAATGCTTAATGGATTAGATGAGCATTGCTGGAATACATTTCCTCCATTAGCCTTTTTTTGGCTCTGTTTCCTGAGGGTCCAGGGTGTTTGTCTGCCTGCTGAAGTACATGGCTGCCCTAGAAACCACGTCAGCCAATCTGGTGGGAGTGGGCGAGAGCGGTGATCAGATTTGCTGTGAGTTATGCCACCATCGGGGATAATTGGCTGACCTCAGCCAGGGGAGGGGAGAGCAGTGGGAGGTGGGAGCAGTGGGAATCATGTCAGAGCGACGAGAGAGGAAGAAAGAAAGAAAAGGGCACACGTGTGTGTGTGTGTGTGTGTGTGTCTGTGTGTGCGTGTGTGCCTGTGTGTGTGCATGTGCGTGTGTGCGTGCGTGCGTGTGTGTGTGTGTGTGTGTGTGTGGTGTGTGTGACACAGGGGTTGTGCATATTTTCTGGTAAACTCTAGATACCAGCCTTTCTTGCCCTCTTGCATTAGAAAGTAATCAAAGTCAAATTCAAGCCTAATCATGGAAGACCTCAAAAGCAAAAAAAAAAAAACAACAACAAAAAAAACACCTGAACTGGATTTGTTAAGGAAGGCCAACATGTCTTAACCCTTGCACCAAACCATGCCTGTATCCATTACTTGCACTTGTACAGAATAATCCTCTATGGTGTCCCACTGACGAACAAGACTGCCAGAACCGCACAGACCTTTGGTTGCCAAGCCAAGTGGAAATAAAAGGCGAGAAGTGTAAGAGTCACAGAGGGAGAGAGAGAGAGAGTGAGTGGAATGTAAACAAGAAAGAGAGCAGGAGGGAGAGAGAGAGGGTAAGCTAATGAGAGAGAAGGACAAGGAAGACATGGGGAGAGAGGAGAGGAGGGAGATAGAAGGATAGAGAGAGGAAGAGAGAAAAAGGGAGGGAGAAATGGAGGGTACAAAGTGTGTGTGCGGATCCGCAGTGATGCCTTGTGATGGTGATATTAGCAGAAGTGAAAAGTTCACATCCACCGTGGCCACTATTGCAGAGGCGGGGCCGAGCTCTTAAGCTCCCCGCTGCAAACTCGCCACTCAGTTCACACACACACATACACACACACATATATATACACACACACACACACACCACACAGTTCATGTTAAGGCCTCATCTCCGCAAGACCCCAGCAACACTTAGGAGAACCCAGTGGAACCGAGGACTGCGGTATAGCATAAGCAGCCAGGAGCCACGACTTCCGACTTTATATTCAAATTGGCTGGTGACATTTTAGTTGTGTACCCCGGGGAGAGCAAAGGAAAGAAAATCATTCTCGCTCTTTGGTAAGCTGCTCTTGTGGGCAAACACTGACTTGGAACTGCTGAGAGGGCACCCTGAATGCGTGACCATTAAGCATGTTAAGTGAGAAGCCAAGATGGTTTTTTTTAACTGTTTAGTTTACTCACACGCTAATGTGCTCATGGTTGCATATGCATGAACAGTGGTTGCGTTATTGTTGTGCAACTAATTTTGCAGTCATGTGTTTAGCAGACATGTTTATTGAAAGGGAATTTCAGTACAGGCCAGGAATGCATAATACATACCAGTATATCAGTATGTGTGCTGCATAGTGTAGTCATGAAACATATAAACACATAAACACGCGCGCGTGCACACACACACACACACACACACACACACACACACACACACACACACATACACACACACATGCAAACACACTCACACACACACACACACACACACACACACATGCAGACACACTCACGGATACCAACAACACCAGACCCATCTGGTCAGGCATTTCTTTACAAAGACCCTGTCATATTTCTCTTTCTCTCTCTCTCTCTCTCTCTCTCTCTCTCTCTCTCTCTCTCTCTCTCTCACATTCACAAACACACACACACACACACACACACACACACACACATCAGAGGGAGAAAGAGAGAGAGAGAAAGAGAGAGAGAGATGCAAACACCAAGCACATATCTCTCGTCTCTCACACACACACACACACACACACACACACACGCACACACACACTGATGCACACCAGTAGTCAGTCAAATTGTCTGGCATTTGTCTGATGGCATACAGGTGCTCCACTTAGGTAAATGCAAAATGTCCTGCCGTGCTGTTTGTGCCCCCTCCTTTCAGAGCTAAATTAAAAACAAGGGAAGCCATTATTTATCTCATTGCGGACAATGTTATTAATTAGCCTGTCTAATGAGGACAGATGTAGAAATGCTAACTGCTGCAGTGGCTAACCTCTCAGCTAGCCGTTGAGTTGGATGATTTATGATTGAGTGCTTCTTTCCACAGGTGCAAATTCATAACAATCTAACTCTGAAAGTGTTAGCGTCTTCCAAGTTTTATTGTGGTTTATTGTTTCTGTAACTGTTGTCCCTGAGGGTATCACGTTAATGATGAAGATTTTTTTTTTTTAAAAGAAATTACTTTAATAAAACAGCATGCCAACGGATTCTTCCATTTTTAATTCCAGGGTCTGTTTTCACAGATAATTGGAAGATAATTGGATGCCCCTGTGACAATAGCAAAGCAGAAAGACTCACGGTGTAATACAGCTTACTTGAAAACTCCCAAACTCAATAAGGCAACTGAGCAGATGGAAAGAGACATTCAACTTCTGAATTCCTTAGTTTCTGGATTTTAGCTATTAGTAGCACCAATGCAGCTTTGGTTATCTATAACACCTATGACGTGCATGATAACGACAAAAAAGTATCATTCTTGCTAATATGAATGACAACGTCCATACATAAACTATAACGATAATGACATGAAGAACGATAT
>NC_055973.1:8220611-8228111 GCF_018492685.1 Alosa sapidissima | reverse complement strand
TGCATAGACTATGCAAAGGACAGGGGTCAGGGACTCAGCTAGGGGACCGGCTAGGGATCAGTATTCACTCAGAGGGGCCTACTATACCTCTCACATACTGTATGTAAGTCAACATATGAGTAACACACACATTCTTTGGCTTCTACACATATGCACCCACAAACATGTTCACTCACACACGTTATATGCACACAGTAAGGCAGAAGTGATATCAAATTATATTGTAATTCCAGATGAATTATTATATTATGTGTTATATTATTAAAAAGTGATTTTTGTATGAAAAAGCACATTATATCTAGTCCGATTGTTGACCTTCATACTCATGGTGTTTTTTTCCTATTCTGTTTTGAGTTCTAATTTTATTCCCTATCCTCTGGCTGCCTGTCCCCCCCACCCCCCCCCCCCCCCCCCTGCCAACTTCATTAGGGGCTGCTTTACAGCCTGCTAGTGCTGAAGGATGAGCCTCCAGAGTGACTGATGGCCGGAGAGCATTAGATGAGGCGGCTCCCTTATCAATCGCACAGATTTCACCCGCAGAGCTCATCAGCGGGGGCCGTGATTGGGGAAGAATGTGGCAGCGCACACCGTCATTGGCCGAGATGGATAAGTGACAGCGCCGGTGATGGAGGGCGGGACAGGGGTGTTAAAGTCACGGCCACCGATCACACAGACCCTGTAATCAATGCCCCCCCCACCCCCCCACTCCTCTATATGTGATCACACAGCCGTCAGGGCTGTATGGGAAATACCCTCCCACACCCCTGTCCAGCACACTCCCCCAACCTAATTCCACTCCAATCTCGTCCGGTCAGCAGTTAAGCTCAGCGCGACGCCCGTAAATCTCCAGTGTTAAATCATCTCAGGCGTTTTATGAATCCCCAAGGTGGCGTAAGGCACAGCGCAGCCAGCTGGGACCAGAAGCAACACGTGGACTCCATATTAGGCTCCAATGGCGGCTGGTAATGATGATGACTACAACCCACCCCCCTACACACACACACACACACTCACACACACACACACTCACACACACACACACACACACACACACACACACACACACACACACACACACACACACACACACACACTCAGAACCCCAACCCCCCCGTTTCTTCCTCAATCCTCGGGCTCCTGGGTGACTGAGACAAACAGTGCCCCTGTTCTTTCAGATGCTGCGTCATGTCACATTTCTTTGCATAGCTGAAAAGACCACAGGAAATTATGTTCCTGGCGCATTAGCCTTGATGACCATTATGCTCGTTTCCTGGACAGCAGTTCTCCTTAAGATGCAGAAATTAACAGATGTGTCTATGTTAGTCTTTTTGCCGGGAGGCATGCACATATGTGTGTGTGTGTGTGTGTGTGTGTGTGTGTGTGTGTGCGCGTGTGTGTGTGCGTACACACACACACGCGCACACACACACACACACACACACAATATAAAACACAGTACCCCGTGGTTCTTAGCCAAATGTAGAGAGTTTGTGTTTGGCTTGGCGGGTTTGATCGTGTGTTGTTCTCCTGCAGGCTGGTGAAGTTTTGTCTTTCTCCCTTTCTTCTCCCCTGGCTGCACGTCCTTCTGCTCCCCATGAAAGCCCAAGCACACAGCATTGTTTGGCACTCCGCAGCCATATCTGTGGCAGGCGCTAGAGAAAGCCTGCGTCAAGTGAAACGCACATCTATTTTTAATGCACAGAAAGAGAGAACAGATTGTATCTGGAGGTACGTTTGTTTGGTTTTGTTGAGTTCTCTTCCTGTGAGATAGACCAGCTAATAATAATTCTGAAACTTTTCAAACATGGATGAAAAATGAGCGCACATTTCAAGGTACTCACATGACGCTGACTTGAAATCAAAAGCCTTGTTCAAATTTCAAGGAGAAACATTTTTACATTTCACGTCAATCAAAACTCTGTTAAAAACACTCAGCAATGAAAGAATAGCCAACATTTAGCCACACTAAAATCCTACTGCACATGGGCAAGAAATTATTTTTAAACCTTCATTACCATACTCTTTGTCAAGCACTGATAAATTCAATAGAGCCCTTCTAAGTGACTGACAGACTAATATTACAAAGGCAGGCTGACTAATGGAACTGAGAAAGACACACAAGACACACAAGTTCCACTCTGGTTCTTTCTGAAATCCCAGCTAAGGAACGCTGGCTCTATGTGAGAGCCCAGCTCATGTTCTGGTTCCGGGGGAGATGGAGTGATTATGAAGCCAGTGGGCCATTTGTGTGTGACAGAGTTTTAGCAGCCTGTGTGGCATGTCATGAGGGTTTTGTAGTCTCTCTTGTGCATTAGCTACATTTAATTGTTGTATTTGAGGGGGACCATTTGATCTCCCTGCTTCTTTCCTTGTAAATCTCACTCTCTCTCTCTCAGTAGAGATTATTCCTACTGTATATCATATATCATACAGTATATCTCCTCCCTGATGGGTACTCGTATGCCAACACACATCCAATCATCACTGAATTCTTCCAAGCATGGGTTTCCCTCTGAAGCTCCTTCATGACTCCATTTCACAGAGGAGTAGACTTGCTCTTTGGCTCCCTCCAGGAGCAGGCTCACAGGTCAGAGACTTGTACTTCCTCGCCAAAAGGTTCCTCCTCACGTTGAACTCCTATTGATGTTCTAATTCACTAAACTGTCCGTCGGTAGCCATGAGGAGACAAGGAAGCGAAAGGCTGGCTATGACTGAATACCAGACTTGAGAAAGAATATATATTGATTTGTTTGTTTTTTTTTTCTCTCCCAGCTGTTGAATAATCCCCAAACAATTAATTCACTCGCTGTTCCTCCAAGCAAAATAAACAGCATTGCGCTGCTCAGAATAAATATCAGTGGCTCGGATGCTTGTCCCAGTGCTTTTATAATTGGTTACATAAAAAACTAGGGGAATATAATGTCCTGTGGTGACAAGCACGACTGAATTAAACGTCCTCTTAACTGGCCTTTAAAAGCTTTTGTTGCTTCTGACTCTAGTTGAGGTGTTTTTCTTTTGTGTTGGGCCTAATATTACGCTGCGTAATATTTCTCCAGTACAACACATTAACCTTCAAAGGCCTTTCCGCTGTTTGCTGTGCTGTATCTCAGAGACAGTGGTGATTACCTTTCTTCTGATTTCTCCCGTTGAGGTGCACTGCTTTAGACCCCTCTGGTAAACATCATTATTTCTCACAGGCCTGTAAACCTCTCGCTTCCTTTCTTTATTTCAAACCATGTGGAAGCCATATTTTCTGTCCAGAGGCAGCATCTTTTTACTTTCACTCTCTCCCCCTCTCTCTCTCTCTCAATCTCCCTCTCTCTTTTCTCTCTCTCCATGGCTCCATTTGTTTTGTTGGGGGATAGATAGAGTGGACGGAAAGATTAATAGAGCTTTCAGAGAAAACACTACAGTGTATTTGTGCACAGGAAGGCCCCACAGAAACACCCTCCCCAGACACACACACAGTCGTAGGTGGCATGGAGGAGGAGGTGTGTGTGTGTGTGTGTGCGTAGACATGTGTATTCATGTGCTTGGATGTAACTGTCTCTGTGTGTTTTATGAGTGTTTCTGTGTGTGTGGATGTAACCGTGTGTGTGTGTGTCTGTGTGTGTGTGTGTGTGTGTGTGTGTGTTCCTATGACTGTATGGAGTATCATAATTGGCCACTTTACAGCCAAACCTCTGAGGGGCTCCTAGGAAAGTCATTTAATTAGTGAAGCAGGCCCCTCCCCCTGCTGCTTGCTCTTCCTGTGTCATCTCCTCCATCAAAGCCCCCTGGAGGTGGAGGAACCAGACATCCATCTCGGCTCCGTGAAAAGGTGCTAACACACCTGACACTCCCCAAGTCACTCTGGGGCTTCTTATGTTTTTTTTTTTTTTCAATTAGACCAGGCAACAGCAGTTGGGTTTTAGTCCTTGCAGTAGTTGCAGTAGACCAGTTCGGTAAGTGCATTGTTCTCACACAAGGCTGATTGTTTTGCATTGGGTTTAGTGTGTTGTGTTATTCTCGTTGGTCACTAAGTGGGGCATACAATAAGCCACAGCTTTCCTAGGACCTATCTGAAAAATGCATCTACTACAACTCAATGTGTACTGTAAGTGATTGCATTGATTCAGTGGCACCAAATAAAATAATCAGAAAAGAGGTTTCTCCAGAAGCCAGATGACCTTTTCTATCCCATGGCCTCTAACCGTGGCTGTTCAGATAGCTATCTCATCTGTCCATGTGTTACCAATAGATGGATGGCGGCCTTTGTACTCTATCACAGATGCATAGATGTTGGTAAAACATGTTCACCGGACATGTGGCCATGTATCCAGATATCATAGTGTATCATATTGATATCATTTAAGGCTGTAATTTCCACACACAATGTTTTGTCATATAAAAATCTAGAATCATCTCATGTGTGGGGATAGGCACTACATTTGTGTCAGAAAGAGAGTTGAATGCATTTTGAAAGTTTAATGATATGTTATCAGTTTAAATAATTAAATAAACAGTTGAAAGAATTAAAAGTCTATGGCGTAGGTCCTATCAGGGGCCCAAGTCTTGTAGTGGCTTGACCTGGTAGATCCTGCCTGATGATAGCTGGCAGGGTGAAACTACCCCCTGGACGAATGGACAGGGACAAAACTAGAGGTGGGGACTTTGTGATGAGGGCATCTAAGGCAGCTCAGCAGATATGTTAGATGATTCATTGTAAGACAGATGAAAGCAGGTGATACAGTAAGTCAAGGGTCATGAATGAAATTAATCACGTTGCATTCAAGTCTGGTAAAACTTTAGCTAACAAGAGCTTCCATTTCTGGTGTGAGTTTGAGGTTGATTTGAAAGCCCTCTCTGAGCAGACAACTGCTGGGAATGGGTGAGTGCTCTCTGGGTGGTTGTGTCGTGAGACCAGACCTAATGTATGTGCATTTCTTAAGAGGCCAGAGCATCATGTCCCCTGCCTATTTAGAGCTCTCTCTCTCTCTCTCTCTCTCTCTCTCTCTCTCTCTCTCTCTCTCTCTCTCTCTCTATCTCTCTCTCTATCTCCGCATGTGTGTGTGTGTGTGTGTGCACACCCAGTTACTTCAGCTCAGACTATGGCCTTAAAACCCCAATTTCTGGCCTCTGTGTCCTCTGTAGAAGAACACAAGGTAATGGAATGGTGCACAACAGAAATCACACACACACACACACACACACACACACACACACACACACACACACACACACACACACACACACACACAAACAAACAATTTTGCTCAAATACAAACAGAAACAACTGCTTACTCTCTCTTAGTCATTCACATTGGGTGAGGGTGAGGGTGAGTGATGGAGGACCAGAGAATGAGAATGTGAGAAAGCACACACACACACACACACACACACACACACACACACACACACACACACACACACACACACACACACACACACACACACACACACACACACACACACACACACACACATACAGACACATACACATACACATACACATACACATACACATACACATACACACACACTCTCACACACACACCACATCCATTAGTAATTGTCTGGCTGTCTATCCTGAAACTGCATGGGGTCCCCCCCCCCCCCCTCTCTCTCCCTCTCTCTCTCTCTCTCTCTCTCTCTCTCTCTCCTCTCTCTCTCTCTCCTCTCTCTCTCTCTCTCTCTCTCTCTCTCTCTCTCTCTCTCTCCTCTCTCGATCCCTCCTGCCCCTGAACACCTCCTCTGGGGACTCATTACAAGTTGTGTCCAGGGCAGGCAACACAATGTGGCTGTCCCCCCCACACCCCACCCACAGGCTGCCAATAGACCCAGCTCATCCACACACTAGGCTTGCTGTGTGTGTGGAGGGGTCTGGTCCTCCATGCAGGCCCTCCCAGGGTCTCAGTGGCCCCTGAGTCTAAGCCCTTGGAGCCTGTGATCTGGCTAGTGTTTTATTCAGAAGGGGACTGTGTCACAGCCCACAGGCTCGCTGGTTCTGACCAGACCACCTGGCTGCCTTTTGTGTTTCAGTCTGATTCTGGACCTTGTGTCCGCAGAGACGAGAACACCACTTGGTCATTAGGGATTTGTATAGGCAAAAAAAAGGAAACTTAATAAAATATTTTTTAATATCTTTTAGGCTGACCTTAAGTCCTACACATGAATTTGTTTCAAATGCAAGAGAAACTGAAGAAGATGTGTGATGTTTGGTCAGATGGGCCGTTAAGTGAAAGCTCTGTTTCATGTAGTTGTCAGGAAAGGAAAGTCCAGGAGCAGCCGAATGCTGGTGGTGACCCCTGGAGGTGCTGGTGCATTATGGGAGGTAAAAAAAAAAAAAAGATTTCTGGCCTTAGAGTGAAAAAAAAGGTTCCTGGCATGAAAATAGTTCCACAGGCAGATGAGTTAAAGAATGGTGACAGCGCTTCTCGGTGTACCATGGGAGATCAGGGGACTGAGGCACTGGTGGTCAGAAAGTGTTGTATCTTCACAACTTGACAGAGAGTGGTCTGCCATGGGAGGAGTACAGGCATAGCTCAGACCTCAGACTTGTGTGAGGGTGGGGGCGGAGTGCCTTTGTGTGTGTGTGTGTGTTTGCGTGTGTTTGTGTTTCTATGTGTGTGTTAACTGTGGTACTCATAATGGTAATTGTCTGTGTGTGTGTGCATGTGTGTTTGTGTGTGTGTGGTCTATGGATTGTGCGACTGTAGTTTGGAAGCATTGTCTCATATCATCTGGGCTGTGGGAGATGTCCCAGAGGAGAGTTGTTCAAAGGACAAGCAGAGCACAGACCAATGTTAGATAGAAATGAAATATGTTCTTTCTGGAATATTTATGGGTGTCCTCCTCCTTCCCTCTCTCTCTCTCTCTCTATTACCCTCTCCCTTCATCCCTCCCTTCCTCTCTATTTCTTTCTCTCCTTCTCCCATCTCTCTTTCTCTTGTCTATTTTTGTGAATGTGCCCACACATGCAACTGCTGACATGTGCATTAGTGACATTTTGTCCCATATATGAAAGGGTTCTTACTCAGGTGTGACAATGTTTTAAGTACAACACACATGCCTGTGTGTGTGTGTTTGTGTGTGTGTGTGTGTTTGTGTGTGTGTGTGTGTTTGTGTGTGTGTGTGTGTTTGTTTGTGTGGTGTGTGTGCATGTGTGTGTGTGTGTGCATGCACATGTGCGTGCGCGTGTGTGTGTGTATGTGTGCGTTGGGATTTTTGGAACCTCTTTGAACCTCTCCCCTACAAACACACACACACACACACACACACACACCTTCCTATACTCATACCTGTTAAAGGGTAGGGTGTCGGGTCATGCACACACACCTGGGTTGCCTTCTGTATCTGCCAAAGGCAGCCCCTCTGCAGACATTCTCTCTCTCTCTCTCTCTCTCTCTCTTCTCTCTCTCCTCTCTCTCTCTCTCTCTCTCTCTTGCACACACACATAAACACACACAACCCCCCACAGTGTTTTAGATCTGCTAAAATGAAAAATCCCATTTTTCATCT
>NC_055973.1:8210174-8218683 GCF_018492685.1 Alosa sapidissima | reverse complement strand
AGGTTTAAGGGAAAGAGGAGGTGAAGTATGCAAGCAGAAACACATATTCTTTTAATCTTTGCATTCAGTGAGTCTTCTCTGCGCTGTCTCTCTTTTCTGTGTTTTGCACAAGTGAAGCTCATTTAAGAGATTCTTTCTGCTCTGTGAAAAAGCACAGGATACGGAATAAAAAGAGGACTGCATAAGAGAAGAGAGAGGGAGTGCAAGAGAGGATGTATATTCGGAGAGAGGATGCGTGAGAGAGAATGAGTGTGCAAGATAGAGAGAGGGAGTGCAAGAGAGGATGTGTATGAGAGAGAGGATGCAAGACAGAGAGAGTGTGCAAGAGAGAGAGAGGGAGTGCAAGAGAGGATGTGTATGAGAGAGAGGATGCAAGAGAGAGAGAGTGTGCAAGAAAGGATGTGTATGAGAGAGAGTGTGCACGAGAGAGAGAGTGTGCAAGAGTGAGAGAGAGTGTGCAAGAGAGGATGTGTATGAGAGAGAGGATGCACGAGAGAGAGAGTGTGCAAGAGAGAGAGAGGGAGTGCAAGAGAGGATGTGTATGAGAGAGAGGATGCAAGAGAGAGAGAGTGTGCAAGAGAGGATGTGTATGAGAGAGAGTGTGCACGAGAGAGAGAGTGTGCAAGAGAGGATGTGTATGAGAGAGAGGATGCACGAGAGAGAGAGTGTGCAAGAGAGAGAGAGGAGTGCAAGAGAGGATGTGTATGAGAGAGGATGCAAGAGAGAGAGAGTGTGCAAGAGAGGATGTGTATGAAGAGAGTGTGCACGAGAGAGAGAGTGTGCAAGAGAGAGAGAGAGTGTGCAAGAGAGGATGTGTATGAGAGAGAGTGTGCACGAGAGAGAGAGTGTGCAAGAGAGAGAGAGAGTGTGCAAGAGAGGATGTGTATGAGAGAGAGTGTGCACGAGAGAGAGAGTGTGCAAGAGAGAGAGAGAGTGTGCAAGAGAGGATGTGTATGAGAGAGAGTGTGCAAGAGAAAGAGAGAGTGTGCAAGAGAGAGAGTGTGCAAGAGAGAGAGAGTGTGCATTAGCCTCTGTTGCCTCCCCTATATGTGCTTGTGCTGTTGCCTCTCTCTGAAGCCTTGCCATGAATTATTGAAGGATTTATATAACCCCACGCTGGATGTGTCCAACAGCTCCGCCATTTACCCAACACCACGCCACCGTCTGCCGTAGCCCTGCTTAAAAAGTGCTAGCACACTCATTGGCTAATCTCCTACTGGGACACCGGAGCACAATTATCCGCAAACGGTTAAGACGTATCCGGGGCCGTCATCAGCACTTTAGGGAGATGAACGTGTTCCAAATGACACATTTAGGTTACACGCCGACGTTCTCCCAGAGTTCATACGTCCCCCTCCGTTTTATGAAATATGCATTGTTACTATGTTACGGCACTCGCAAATGTTCTGAATGAGATGTCGAAGGAGAGCGTGCTTAAATCTTTCATGCTTACTCTGAAATGTATGTACTGTAGCAGCTGATAGCTTAGTAGTTCCATGATAGCTTAACATGTGGTGAGACATGTTCAAAGGCTCAGAGCATTTAAAACAAAATGTACGGTGAGGTTTACATCACTGATGGATTGCATAACTGAGTGCATAACTTTTACTGTATCGTTTAAGAGGCTGCTGTAGATGATGCTTCAAGCTGAAATAAAAATTCAGTTTCAACTGCACTGCCAGTGGATGCAGATGATTACAAGGAATAAGTAAGTAATGCAGAAGCTGCAGAGACATCGACGGAGCACAAAGCCCAATCATTAGAATCACTTCACCATGAAGCTTAGATAGATGAAACATCCTTTCTATTGACTTGCACACCAGTCAGGCTGTAGGAGACAAGTCCGATGGACATGGCTCTGTGTCATGGGCTTTAGTGGGCTGAGACGGAGATATAGGAAGAGGGAAGGGCATGGACACCCTGTACTCTGGCTTCATTCCTTGTGGTGAAAATGTATAGTGCACACACACACACACACGTACACACACACACACACCACACACACACACACACACCACACACACACACCACCCACACACACACTTAAACACACAGATGACACACAACAACAGACAGGCACACACAGGCACTCCCAAAGAAATGCTCTCTCTCTCTCACACACACAGACACACACACCACTCTCTCTCTCTCTCTCTCTCTCTCTCTCTCTCTCTCTCTCTTATTCCCTCTCTCTCTCTCTTTTCATCACTTTTACTTTTTTTCCCATACCCTTTTCCACTTTAACAACTCTATTTAGTTCACAGCAAGTAGGCAATTAAGGAGTGGGGGGTGTCTGCTCTGCGTTGGAGTCCAGCCTCTGCCTAATCAGTGCTGGAGGAAACGTCCACTCCATTTCACCCCCACAAAGAGTTGTTATCTGCGCTCATACCTTCAAATGAGTTGGACAAAGCACACACACACACACACACACACACACACACACACACACACACACACACACACACACACACACACACACACACACACACACAGAGCTAACCATTCCTGCTGCTCGAACTCAGACTGGCAGAAAGGTCATTGGATCTAGTGGGACAGAAGTAATGTGTCATGCTCCTCGGTCTATAGTATGCTATGAGATCATGTCTCTCTGTCTCATACACACACACACGCACCAGTACAGACAAACACACATACACACACACACACACACACACACACACACACACACACACACACACACACAAACACACACACACATACATGAACATCATGCACATACACACACCCACAAAGACAAACAGACATACACACACACACGCACACACACGTAAAACTCATGCACATACACAGACCCAGATGTGCTGTTGTTAACACTTATATACTGTAATGGTAAGGGAAAATGTACTCATCCTCTCCTCCTTTTAACTTTTAGAGATTGGACTGTAGTAAATTGTCCTTTCTGTAATCACCATATAATTGGACATTTTCAGTCATTAGCCCAATAGCTAATCATTCATTAGTGGTGTGCTAGTGTTTGTTGTGGACGTACAGTAATTGTGTGGACTTAAGCCCAAAAGCTGTGGGCCATTAGACTGATCTGGTACTGAGCTCTTAGAGTGGGGATTAGGTTTTCTTCTCAGGCATCACTAAACGATCCTGATGTTATCGGAGAGGGGGTACAGATACAGTATGTTTAAAGGAAGTTGAGAATGGCTGTGTGTGTGTGTGTGTGTGTGTGACAGACATTACGACAGACACGCTATCCTAGTGTGTGATTGTGTGTGGTGGTAGTCTTGAGCATGTTCCTTGCTTGTATATATATATATACCTTTGTTTGCCTGTGTGTGTGTGTGTGTGTGTGTGTGTGTGTGTGTGTGTGTGTTTGTGAGTATGCGTGCTTGTGTATAAGCATGTGTTTTTGGTTCGGCATCCCTTCTGGTGCCAGCGTGTGTGTTAACAGGTTACAATTAAAATCTTCGTCACACAGGTGCACAGGGCGCCTCAATCAAACTGTCAGGGCCTCGTTGCCTGCCTCGCTCGTTTACGTTCAGCATGAATGCATCCGTTTCGCCACTAACAGGAGGCGAGTGACAGCGCTCCACTCACCACACTCCCCCAGAGCGGAAACACACACACACACCCTTTTCTGCCAGCTCGGAAGCTGAGCAAACGCGTCTGACGTCGAAAGCCAGGCTGACTGTAGTAGAGAGCGCAATGCTTAACATGGCTAAGAAGCCCTAAGAAGACACACGTCTGGCATACTCAAGTGCAAACACACACACAGACACACACACAAACACACACACACACACACACACACACACACATGCATCCACACACACTCAAGCACACATACACAGACATAACCACACACACACACCCATACACATATACATACCCCCCCCCCCCCCACACACACACACACATACAGTACACTCACACGATTCCAGTCTCTGAGGCTTACTTAGTCGAACAGAAGCACAGTGCCACGCCCAGTGTTGCTGTGAGCTCACTGTTTTGTGGTGCCATGGCAGCCGTTCTGCCCCCGTGCTCTGACGAGGGGAGCAGCATTAACGAGGGGAGCAGCATTAACGAGGGGAGCAGCATTAACGAGGGGAGTCAAAACAGGACAGGAGCACATTTTGCCCCGCTTGCCCCCACGCTGTCCAAGATTAATCGGGCTGGCTGTGTGCCGCGGGGGCTGTTTGGCTAAATAAAATGACCCAAATAGACACCTCGAGGAGTAGCCGAGATTGGGAGGCATGCAGTTATTTAGCAGATGCTTTTGTCAGAGTTACTGTGAAGGTATGATAGTAGTGTGTGTGGTGTGTGTGGTGTGTGTGTGTGTGTGTGTGTGTGTGTGTGTGTGTGTGTGTGTGGTGTGGTGTGTGTGTGTGGTAAGGGTTCTAGCTGTTAGATTAGGGGTTTTGTCCCTCTGTCTGTCTTATCTGTCTTCTACTTTAATAATAACTGGATCATTACTGTAGATCAGTGTTTTCCAAACTCTTTTCTCTTGAGTACCATGGCTCACATATTTACTATAGGAAAATCTTACAACACACACCACAATCTCATAAGTTGCAAAATAACAGGTTTTTTGTTTTCCCCACCACCCACCCCGCAAAAAAATTTGGTATTTTAAAACATAACATTAATGTTGGCAGGCTATGTTTGAACCAAGTATTGATTGTAGCCTACCACCAGTCTGCTTTTTCTATTCAGCATGACACAATGGGGTGGGTGAAGTTCATGGTTAAGTATCCTTTTAAAATATTTCTCCAGTTCCTTTCTATACCTTTCAGGATAACATTTTGTAACTATGTTGTTGTGCATCCTGTTGTGATTGGTCAGTTGCATGTGAGGGTAACACTCCCTGACCAATAATAACAGCATGTAGCTGGGCAAAAGTGAAACAACTATGACTGCAGATTTCATTAAATGTGATTTAAATAGCCTACAATTTCAGCCAATAGTTAATATCAAGGACAATGGAAACTCAGTATGGATTTTTCTTGTCACATACCTGTGCAGGCATCACGACACATAGTTTTCGAAACTGTTTTATCAAGCGGGCTGTAATGTTTGCACGGCCTTGTAGCCACTCAATGATTAATTGGCTGAAGTCTGTGTCACGGCTCAAGTTCGCTCACAAATGAGCCTCTGAAATCGCCTAATTCAGTCCTCCTGCTCATGAATGATTTAGCTCTCAGTGTCTGTTTGAGAGAGGAGCGCATTCGGAATATCTGTCAACACAGGTCCCACTTCTTCTGATGCACCATTGAGGGGCAACAGTACTTAACTGGGCCCAACTGTCTCCTCTGGAATCTGAACTCATACATATTTTACACCTCGTCCACAGCAAACATTGATCTTGTCCATCTCAAGGGATGCTAAGCTGTATAGAGACATTGAGTAGCTCTGGTACTTTTGGCTTTCAAAACATCTCTTAACATAAGTGAAATCCGACTTTGGGAATTTATGCTTATTTGGTATCCACTGATGTAAATTAATGTTAATGTTAAAGAAATTAGATATAAAAGAAAATATCACAAAATTACAAATTCCAAAACCAAGTAGACACTGGTAATGGGTGCTCAGCTTACAGGGTTACTAATAGTAATTATATAATACATAAATATGAATGAATTTCTTTACTGGCCCACGTATAGCAGACAAACTCAGATTAGAGAGATAAACACTAGAGACAATTGTCCATGGCCTGTATGCTATCACCATTTACTATTCATAACCTATATATCAGAGCCAAGTACTCTGCATGGCCTGTATGCCAAAGCCATTTACTATGTATGGTATCTCTATGTCTTTATGCCAAACCTGTATGCCTGAGCCAACTAATATGCATGGGGCTACATGCCTCTCACACTGGACTCTATGATGTAGTCCTCTCTGATCAGTCATAACATGTTAACACATGTAAACGCACACACATGTTCATCGTCTCCTTTTCTGATTCATACATGTAACAGTCCAGCCCTCCATACTGTGTGTGGGACACTGATCATGTGACAGTGTGCTATATGCCTTTAATAGTATACTCAGCAACTATTATGTAGACGTCACTGATTACTGCTAACATTTTACACATAACATAGGTGCACTCACACATCAAGTATACCCCATTTCTAATTTACACATTCTATACAGTCTATACTCCTCTATACTGTATGTGTGGCTGTGATCACATGACCACGTGTCAGGAGTGCACCCCATCTTTGACCTTGTCAGCCGTCAGGCAGTGGAGCAGAGAGAGCGGGCACTGGGAGGCCTGTCCGTCTTCTTTATGGCTCGGGCCCAGAGCCCTTGAGGAGGACCTTGGGCAGTAAATATGTGCCGTCAGTCCAGTGTCACCCCTGTCGTTTGGCCCCGGGGCTGTGGTTTTATGCCCGCCAGGCGGCCTGTGGTGCCGGCGGCTCACTACGAGAGAAATGAATAAATAATGGTGATTGTCCAGCGATGGGGAGAACAGACCACAGAATCAGGAGTATGGAGCGAGATGAATGAGTGTCGCTCTCCAAAAAATACTAGAGGACACTCTCCCTCTGCAGACATTCTCTCTCTCTCTCTCTCTCTCTCTCTCTCTCTCTCTCTCTCTCTCTCTCTCTCTCTCTCTCCTCTCTCTCTCTCTCTCTCTCTCTCCTCTCTCTCTCTCTCTCTCTCTCTCTCTCTCTCTCTCTCTCTCTCTCTCTCTCTCTCTCTCTCTCTCCTCTCTCTCTCTCTCTCTCTCTCTCGCTCTGCTCTGCTCTGCTCTGCTCTAAGCTGTGGCCTAATGGTTAGAGAATTGGACTTGTGACCAAAGGATCAACAGTTCGATCCCCTGACCGGCAGGAGAAATATGGGTTGAGGGAGTGATTGAACAGCGGTCTCCAACGTCGAAATCTACAGCTGTAGATTGTGCCCTTGAGCAATGCATCTAACCAGCACAAAAATGACTGCTTGCTGTGTGTGTGTGTGAGCTCACTGCCCCTAGTTTCTCATGTCTCATTAACATTTTTTTCTCTTTCTCCCATACATGGAGTTGCTCTCTTTTCTTCACTCCCTTTATTGATCTGTTTCACTTACTCTCTCCGTCTCTCTCTGATCTTCTTTCATCGTCCACTCTGTTCATTATGTTTCGGTCTGACTGGGTCAGGGTCAGCTCAAATACTGTTTCTCTACACTTAGACAGACTTAGTCTGTTTTTCATCTTGTTACAGTGTTACATTGCCCTTTTTAATCTCTCAATCTCTCTGAAAGACACACACACACACAGATACAAACAAGAATACACTCACCCACATAACCATGTAGATACCTCCACACGCACTCTCTCTCTCACTCTCTCTCTCACGTATTCACTCACTCACTCACTCACTCACTCACTCACTCACACACACACACACTCACTCACACACACACACACACTCACTAATGTGATTATGAGAGAAAGAGAGTGGGAGAGAAAGGTGGAGAGTGGGAAAGCAAAAGAGACAGAAAAAAAGAATGTGTGTGTGTGTGTGTGTGTGTGTGTGTGAGTTTGTGTTTGTGTGTGCGTGTGTGTGTGTGTGCGCGTGTGTGTGTGTGTGTGTGTGTGTGTGTGTGTGTGTGTGTGTGTGTATGCATCACAACCATCAGACAAACATACAATGGATACACACACCACACACCCACACACCCACACACACACACATATACATGAGCACATTAGCACATACATACATAACTGTATACACACCTACCTCATTCACACACTACACTACCTATACAAATGTAAACTTGCACTGGCAGATGTCCAACAATACACTGGCAGATGTCCAACAAGGCTCTGCAAGAGAAGAGAGATGGTAGGGGTGGTGAGGAATGTCATAAAACCGTTCCTACAGTGATTCAGCATCAGTATAAGTGACGTCACACACACACACACACACACACACACACACACACACACACACACACACACACACACACACACACACACACACACATATAGCGAGGTCTTCACTGTGTGTCATAGGGCCCCCCAGTCTCTATCTGCATTTCACTTTGGCATTAATCTCCACCCGCGTGGCTCAGTAGTCCACCAAGGGCCCAGTGTCCAGTGGCCTCCGCCTGTGCCATTTGTATTCTTTGCACCCTGAACAGGATTCCATCGCATGAAGGATAATATGGCTGGTTGGTCTTTATTAGCCCCTTTCACTCTGAGATCACGCAAAAATTTGCGGGAAGGGAAGACATCTTTTTGCTACATCGTGTGTCTAAAAACGAGGTGAAAATTTGCCGGCCTGCAGATCTGTCCACATGATCCAGCATTTTGGGGAGCCAGGAGGGGAACAGGGGAACTGGGGAACAGGGGGCGTGTAGAGTGATAGTCGTATAAGGCGTGGGCCTTTAGATGCAGCAGATGTGTGATTTTCAAAACCATGGCGGGAGAACATACTGCACTTTGGTTAGCTGCTGCGCACATTTTTAGTACCCTACAAATGCAAGTGAAGTTGCTTTGCATCATAGTGCAGTACTACTGTATGTGTCGATGTTTAGAATGTCGGATTCT
>NC_055973.1:8165174-8205174 GCF_018492685.1 Alosa sapidissima | reverse complement strand
CACTGCTTCTGGGCTAGGAGTTTATAGTTAATGTCTGTGAAAATAATAATAAGAAAAAGGACCTTCATACTGGACTTGGTGCAAAGAACATCATTGATCGCATACAGGGGGTTGCAGAGTAGCATGTTGCATGATAAATTGTATTGCCTTTATTCTACATTTCAGGCCTTTATTGGTCTATTAAGGTAAATTATGCAGATGTGGATTCTGTTGCTAATGTGAAAGTGATATAATTATGTGAAGGCAACAGAAATACCTCTGACTCATATGCACACAAAGTTAAACATGCACAGACACACATGCAAACACACACACACACACACACATCCAAAAAACATCACCCCAACCCTCATGCAGCCTGGACGTATCTCTCCATCAAACTCCATGAGGTTAATACAGCCTTATGCAGTAGCCTTCACTCCACTGGCCAGTGTACAGTAGCTACCGTTCTGGAAATATGGAAAAGGCCTGTAAAATTCATACATATACATCACACATCCGTGACCTACTGGTTAGGGAATCTGACTTGTGACTGAAGGGTGGCAGGTTTGATCCCTGACTGGTAGGAAAAATGTGTGATGGAACAGCACTATCCCACATCAACGGATGAGGTGCCCTTGATGGAGGTACCTAACTCCCAACTCCTCCCCAGGCACCGGTCAAGGGCTGCCCACTGCTCTGGGTGTGTGTATGTCTGCTCCTGGTGAGCTCACTGCTCCTACTGTGTGTGTGTGTGTGTGTGTGTGTGTGTGTGTGTGTGTGTGGATTAAATGCATAGGAAAAATTCCTTCTTGGCAAATACAGTAACTTAACAGCACACAGTAACATACAACTTTATGATTTATGGCCTACCATGGATGTCGATGGGTCTTATGTCATTTTAGTGTAAAATGTTTATAAGTTATTTACATATTTTATCATCATTATCAAGTATTATACGTACGTCCATGACCAGTGTGATTGCTGTGTTCCCATATGGACTACTTTATTAACTCTGCCTACCTCAGCACTGCACAGTTTGATGACAAAGTGCTTCTCGCATTTGATCTCTTCCTCGTCTCAGGCCTCAGAAGCCTGGGACTCGCTCGCAGTGGGAGCTTTCAAGCGTACTTTTGTTCCCTAGAAATCCCATTTCCCAAAACGTGACAACACTCCTCTCTCTTAATCTTTTTTTTCCTCTTTTTCATGTCATTTTGTTAAGGACAGGCAATGGATAGGGCATTATGCGGTGAAAGACGAAAAGAAAAGAGAAAAAGGCGGCGGCCATTTCTTTCTTAGGGCGAGGCCTTTCTCTGGCTGATTGAGACTGATAGTCCAAACATGTTCCCTCTGAAAGATACATCCATTTTGAGAGCGCTCCTGACAAATTAAGAAGTGCTGATGCGATCTCCGGGGGGCGGCGGGATGCGACAGGCGACAGTGGCATCTGAACACCAAGCGGCCTTCCTAGGCGACTAAACGAGCCGGCCCTGATTACCCTCCTGGCTGGCCTCGTTCAGACAGACAGCTCTCACATACTGTACACATCCACCTCTGCCTCACTTGCACTCTCTCTCTGATACACACACATATACACACCCACCTCTGCCTCTCTCTCTCTCTCACACACACACACATAGATCTGCCTCTCTCCTGTTTTCTCTCTCACTAGCTGCGTAAGTCTCTCATCTCTGTATTACTTCCTCCCTCTAAACCCCCACTTCTCTCTCTCTCTCTCTCTCTCTCTCTATTCATGCTTCTCTCTCTCAAGCCTTCATGCTCTCTCTTTCGATCTCTCTCTCCCTGTCAAACTTGCTTTCCCCTTCCGTCTCTCTCTCTCTCTCTCTCTCTCTCTCTCTCTCTCTCTCTCTCCACTCTCTCTCCTCCTTCTCCTTCTCCTCCTCTCCTCTTCCCTCCCCTCCCCTCCTGATAAATTATGTATGCCGTTTCTGCTTGACTGAGGGCTGCTTCCCTGCCTGCTTCAAATTGCTTTCAGGCGCAGGACCGAGCTTTCTCTCCCAGAGCTCGCTCCAGCTCAACGCTACTCCGGACGCCGCCGCACTCCACTTCTCTGCAGGCTACCATAGTAACCAGACCCTCGCCCTGAGCAGCGACACCTCGGCGGCGGCAACTGCCTCAGCATCAGGACCGACTCCAGATCAGCAGCAGCAGAGGCAGCCACCAGTTCCGCCGATTCGCAGCGTGCAGGTTGGAGGAGCCGTTCACAGCTACAACCAGGTAAGCTGCTCAGCTCTCCTCCTCTCCTCTCCTCCTCTTCTCTCTCCTCCACAATCCTCTCCTTGCATTGCCTTCTTTCCTCTCCTCTGATCTCCTCTCCTCTCTTCATCTCTCCTATTCTCTATACTATTCTCACTCACCCCTCCCTCCCTCTCTCTCTCTCCATCCCTCCATACCCCCCTCCTCCTCCTGCACTCTCTCTCTCTCTCTCTCCGCTGCTGCACTGCTTCTGCAAACCCAGGCGAGAGCACGGCGGATGCGCCTGCTCCACTCCCACCTCTGGGAACTAAACTAGAGCACCTCGCAAAAAAAAAAAAAAAAAAAATCTTCACTCAAAACAACCGACTAGAATAAAGCCCCAATAAAATAACATGTCCCTGGGTTAACTTTTTCAGAAAGCAATTTCGATTCAACAGAGATTTCTCCACAGGCTTAGTTTAACTTACAGCATAAGTGTGATACGCAGGTGCAGTTTGCAGGTGAAGTGCGTTTGCAGTTGCGGAGCTAAGAATGGAGAGGCGGTGGTGTGGGGTGTGTGGAGGGCGTGCTTTGTGTCTGCATGTTTAATTGAGTCTGGGATTTATACTCTGTGGCACAGGCCTGTTGGTTTTCTCTCTGCCTCTCTACCACGCGGAGTGCTGGGGCTTATTAGCGTATAGCCCTGATGGGGCCGGGTTTTTAATTATTCATTTCCCTCCAGGAGGCACTCATTTCCCCTTCTGTACGCCCAAAAGTTTCATCTTTTAAAGTGAGCCCAACCAGAGTGCACCTGCTACGAGCTACAACTGTTCATTACCAGATACTGTTCTTTTTTACAGGTCATGCATTTTACTCTGCAGGCTGATATATGTGCGTGTGTGTGTGTGTGTGTGTGTGTTAACGTTTTGCAGCTAATTAATATGGTTAGGGATATTTGGAGAGCTATTTTTATCACTGCGAATGACAGGGGACGGGAAGCAATTTGTTTGAAGCAACGCTTGTGAAAGTTGGTGCTGGCGCACACACACACACACACACACACACACACACACACACACACACACACACACACACACACACACACACACACACACACACACGCACATCAGGCTGTAGAGCAGGAGCTTCCTAATGACACGTTCCCAATGCTCTTCATCTCACTGGTGTGCAAGTCAAGCTGATCCAGGACGTTCATTTCCCTCTGCAGGGACGGCATTTCTGCAGCACTACAGACAGAGATGCAGAGAGGAGAGAGACGGAGCTGGAGACGCAAGGAGGGAGACTCCCCTTCTAATGCTGCTGTTTCACACACACAGCAAAGGGGAGGGAGAGAGGGGGAGAGAGAGAGAGAGGGAGAAAGAGAGAGAAAGTCAAAGGGAAAGAGGAAGAGAGAGGGGGAAAGTTTCTCTCTGATGCTGTTTTCTTTAATGGCAGAGAGAGAGAGAGGAATAGATTAGAGAGAGAGGGGCATAGAATGAAGGAGGGAGCAAGAGAGAAATGCTCCGACAGAAAGAGAGAGAGAGAGACCTCTGATGTAGTTTTTTCCCCCTCTAGTTCAGTTCAATACTGAAGGCCCAGTCTACTACGTCTCCATTGATCCCTGGCCTTTCCCACCACCACCCCCCTCCCCCCATCCTGCCCTCTGCACCAGGCTGACCGGCGTGGACGCAGCTCTGGTTGGGGCAGGAGCGGGGCTTGTGCTTGGCACGCTGGAGTAACGTTTCTTGCTGTCAGGGCAATTCTGTGTGCTGTGTTCAGAGGAGGGCCGGGTAGGGCTGCTCCTGGATGGGTTTATATAACGCTAGCGTATCAGATAGGTGCTCTTATGCAGGAGATATTTATAACGGCGCAAACCCCTGCTTGTTCCTTAAATAAATCATCCACAACTGGCACCTGCAACAAATCCCCTCCCATAAATGTGTCCGTGGACCTGCTGAAGGGGAAAGAAAGACCCTGTTTCCTGTTTCGGTGAAAGAGAGAGAAAGAGGTTTTTGAACCTGAAGCAAGCAACCACTGGAATAAAGATCGCACAAAATGGCCAAACACACAGAAACTATAGCGTATCTTTACTTTTCTGCCTGCAAGACTGACGAGTCGAGGAAAGAATGCAGGTTTCATACACACACTGTCTCAAACACATAATACCCAGAGGGATTTAGTTGAGTCGAAGACCTTGTAGACAAAAACAGTATAGGTGTATTTATTCATCACTCCCGCATGGTTTCGAAATAAAAATGAGGTTATTCAGAATGCGTCACAATGTACTTGTTTATGTTCATTTAACTCGAGGGAAACACTTGAAGAGGAAATAGTAAAATGTTTAACTCGATGTCTCGGTGCATTTGGATCTTCCCATTTGTCCACGCTCGCCCTGCAGTCAGTTCTAATACTTGTCCAGACAGCCCACCCGGGCCCTTGGTCGCTTGTCAGGACCGATTTCAGTGTCTTCACTAACCAACCATGATGTCACAGGTTTGCAGAGGTTTGCAAATATTTAGGGAACATCATGCATTCCTGAGCAAAATGAAAAAAAAAAAATCCCAGAGACAGTCATGCGTACAATCACAAAA
Organism: Alosa sapidissima; assembly: GCF_018492685.1. NCBI lineage: Eukaryota > Metazoa > Chordata > Actinopteri > Clupeiformes > Clupeidae > Alosa > Alosa sapidissima. The sequence goes on along the minus strand of NC_055973.1, from coordinate 8,200,408 downwards.
AGACATTTTTCTCGAGACTCTGCATTGACTTAACATAATGAATGAAGGGGAAAAAATGGGAAGCATTTTTAAAAATAACTTAATCCATTTGGAATAAGATTAATCAGGTTTCATGGGTTGTGCAAATGAGTGAGAGTGGAACCAACTCTTTATTGTAATCAGTGAGCATCGTTCCAGTGATTACGAAGAATCCTGACAGGAGAAAGAGGCATTTAATGCAAAACCGCTCAGCTAAACTGCTGGAAGGCAGCCAGCAGAAAAGCTTGCTCTGATGCCCTCTGGAAAAAGCCGTCATCTTGCCCCAAACAGAAGGTGCAATCCCATCAAGAATTACAGCATATGGTTTCCTGTGTATCAGATACCCAGAGCAGTAATTTATGAGAAGTGACAGAAAAGTGTTTTCCACCACAGTTGTTCCGGGGTATCATGTTGTCAGTTCAGGCTGGGCCAGATTTAAACTGCTACTGTGATGTGTTTTCATGGAAGCAATCGAATCTATTATCTATTATTATTCAACTCAGGTTTGTGGAAAAACAAGGCTGTATTTGTTTTCCTCTGTCAGTTCACCAGGATATGAATCTGGCCTTAGCAACCCAGCACAGGTTGAATAAGCACTGCTGAAAACCCAAAGTCTAAGGTATGCCCCTTGGCTAAGATGGCTAAGGTCTAGGCCAGGTGGGTGCTACACATTGGTGGTGTTTAGTGAGGTTCCCCCTTCACTGTGAATCGTTTTGAGTGCCAAGAAAAGTGCTATATAAATGCAATGTGTTGAAAGGTATGCTCCTTAGAGATGAGTGCATTTTACTGAAGGCCTTGAGTATGCTACTACTGGCCTGAAGGTACTGAAGTGCAAAGCTACATTTTGGAGTGTTTATCTGCAGGATAAATGGACTCTTACACTGATGGTCGACTGGGCACTGACCACTTATTCTATTTTTGTATGTCACAAATCCATTATAACCGTAATTGTTGTAACACCTGTTCAAGTTGATGCTGACTAAATGTTTTCTTTCTGTGTGTGTGTGTGTGTGGGTCAAAGGTCACCTCCAACCGTGCCGCCCAGCTCGCCGCCGCCGGCGACTCGGCCCAGGCCCGCGAGTCGGCATCTCCGAGCCATGGCAGCGCGTTCCACCTGCCGGAGTCCCAGCAGCCTTCGGTGGGCCTGTACTACTCCAGCAGCACCCTGCCGGCGCAGCGCGTGAGCTCCCCGCTCTCCATGCAGGCCGTGGGCTCGTCCTCGCCCACCAAGCTCCAGCTGCAGCAGCGCCTGGGCTCTGTGTCGGACGCCGCCGCCGCGCCCAGCTACGCCACCATCCAGCGCGCCCCGCCGTCCTCCACCACCTCCTCCTCCTCCTCGCCCAAGCAGTCGCCGGCGCGCCTGGCAAAGTCCTACAGCTCCAGCTCGCCCATCAACGCCGGCCACCACCACCACCACTCGTCCCCCTCGCCGCTGCGCGTGGCCTCGCCGCCCAACAGCGTGGGAGGAGCGGGCGGCGGAGGGGGAGGGGGATCCTCGTCCTCGCCCATCCACCAGCTCAGCGCGGGAGTGGCCAGCTACGCCACGCTCTCGCCCACCAAGCGCTCGCTGCACTCCTCGGACCAGTACAAGATCTCGCACGAACTCTACGCCACCGCCACCCTCCAGAGGCCCGGCAGTCTCGCTGGTGAGCTAACGATACGACACAGATCAGGCACTGACACTGCAGTCGATGGAGTTTTATGCCCCCACCGTCGACTCCACTGATATTCAATTCAATTGCTTTAAATTTTATTTATAGAGCGCCATAATATAAATGTCTCAAGGTGCTTTTACAGAGCTCAATATGAACTAGAACCTTGAGTCCCACACCAGACCAAATCATTTTCTAGCAGTTAACTGCCATAGCAGTTTGCCCAGATGTAGCCGTTACCTTAAAACACCAACTGTGGTCGCACCAGCTGTAGTGTTGCTGCCATGGACCAGTTGCAGATGTACCAAGTTGCAGTGGTTTGCTGAATCTGTCCCTCATAAGATCTATGATCTATGATGTTTGCCTGGAGTTTAAGTTTCATAGCACCTGACGCTAGATTCTGCTGATTAAGTATAAGTATAAATACTTTTTTGATCCCGTGAGGGAAATTTGGTAAACATCAAAGTAGAAACATCAATGACTTCTTTTTTGAATTAGGTAAATACCCGAGAGGGGTTTAGTAAATATCTACATTAGGGTTATACTGTACGGAGCTATTGCATAATCTTGAACACATTTTTGTATGTTTTTTTTTTTTTTTTTTGCAGAGCAAAATAAGATGTTAGAATTAGATAGATAGCAACTTGGGACGTGTGCTGCTTTTTTGGTGAGCGCATATTTGTTTTAATTTTCCCACTTCACTGTACGCCTGGGGAGGCCAATGCCTCCTGGCATGCGCCAAGCACCGTCCTGAGACAAGATCTCATCCTTTGAAAGAGTGCAGCAGCACTTTGATATGAGGACGGCTCCATCCCCCCTCCGCTCACCAAGACATCAAACACGTCCAGAATAGCAATGTGTTGGGTGAGTCAGATTGGGAGAGTGAGCTGAGTTGGAGGGTGGAGATGGGGGGAGTGTTTAATTAGCAATGGCTGTTATAAAAGGAATTTAATCTCTTTTCCCACTCTTCTTCTTCTAATCTAAATAATCATAGATATACATCATGTGCAATGTCAAAAGAGATAGCTCCCTACTGATGCTCCAGTGTGAGAGAGAGGAACATAATTGAAATATTCCCAGCATACACAGGCAGAGCTGCGTTTCTGAGTCATTGTTTGTGTTGACAGCACACAGAGCTCTACCAGAGAAACTTGAGAGAGCAAAATGAATTCAGATCATTTAATCCAAGAAAGCCTGGTGAAAGTCAAGTAGGCTTCATAGAAAGTCCAGGGAAGTGTGGGTGCTATGGCAGATGGTAATGCCACCAGCTCCTTGGCATGACTAGAACCAGAGACTTTCTAATGTGGAGACACAGCACTCAAAAAATACTCCATAGAAATGCATGGGGCTAGTTTGTCACGCCAATATGGCCGTTGTCTACACATATCCCACCCCTTCCTCGGCAAAACGTCGACATGTGAATACATTGAGCCAATCATGTGGTGTGATGTGAATACATTGAGCCAATCATATGGTGTGTTGTGAAGACATCCTGCCAATCATGTGTTGTGATCTCGCCGCTGGAGCAAGATTGGTGTCGTGAAGCCTTGCGCACGCGCAGTTCGACCCAAAGACTGTGCCCGATGAGTGCCCATAAAACGTTGGTATATGGCCGCCGAGTGGAGGGACTTGCCTAAAAGGACTTTGCTAGAACTAATAGCCAACACCTGAATATCAGAACAGAGAACAGCTGTAGGTGTGGTGCAAGGTGAAAACATCAGCTACCTGAAGTTAGCTAAGCTGAGCACTTCAATGGTTAGATAAATGCACTAATGAAATCTAAATGGTTTTGGTATAGGCCCCATATCAGTTTCAGTTTTTAGGTGTGGTTAAAATTACTTATTAGCCAACCCATTGATCAATTATGAAAATAGTCGGTGGTTAATGTAGTAGTTGACAACTGATCAAATTCAATCAAATTGTCAGCTCATTGTTGCAGCCCTACTTCCTGGTGGATTGATTTTTTTTTTTTAACCAGAGCTTACAGCTCTCTCATGTGACCACTGAACTGCAAACACAACATAACTCCTTACATGTCAAGAAGCTATTTGATGCTAATCTATAACACAGCAGACTACCGAATGGCGAAAGGGACAAAAGGCAAAGGCAAATCCTCCCCACTCAGATCCTCTCTCGGCTCTGGCTCTTCCTCCTCCTTCTCCTCCTCCTGTTTGCCATGTTGATCTTTTAAAAGGCACAAGCAGTAGATGTGTCCCTCTGCTGCTGTGTCCTACAATGACAGCAGCGTGTGCAAATTAAGCTAGCAGTGAGCCTGTGGGAATCCAGTCTGTGTTGCCAGCCAACCTTGAGCACTGAGTGAGAGAGGTGGGGTGGAGTAGGGGAAGGAGGTGGGGGTTTGGGCTGTGTATGTGTGGGGGGGAGGGGGGCAATGGAGGTTGCTCCAAGCTCTGGTTCATGGATTTGATCCAAGGGTGATCATGGCTAAAGGCAATTACAGCAGAGGGAAATGCACTGAGCCAGCCCATTGTATATGGGGGGAAAGGGGGGTGGATGCTGCATTAGGTCTTCCTGTCTTTGATGATGCAGTGTTCGGGGCCTTCGACTGGACCGGTAGCCAACCGATGTGTGTCATTAGGCCCGGAGGACACGCAAGTGTACAGAAGAGGAGGGTCGTCAACATAGAGAGAGAGAGAGAGTTGTGCAGTGTGATCTGGACTCAGCGGACTGAACATGAGGATGGTGTTGTACACATTATGCTGTCAATAAGTGGCCTGGATCTGACGTGGTTGTGATTCAGATTCAATCTGGTTTTGGCCTAAATTACTCAGATCCTCTTCAGACTGAGCTTCTCTTAAGGTATGATGCAATTGCAAGACCTGGAGGGATATTCCAAATATGTCATTTAGTAAATTACTTGGATGAGTTAACTCAGCGTAAGTGGTAAACCTTTGTGCCAATTAGTAGTACCGTGGCAGAGGAGCCTGAGAGATGCTCTTCTGACTCCTACCCATTTATGTCACTAAACCACATACTTGGAATACCCTGCAGCATGCAAGGGAAATGTATACTGTCATGATGATAATAGTAGTAGTTTTCTTCTGAGAATGTCCAGTATGTGGGTGCATGGTACTCAATATAAACGCTTATTATAACATAAATGTTGCAAAGGCGAGTGAATGCATTAGAGACATATTAACATAAAACACTATTTCCTTCCATAACTGAATTGTAGTTTATGGCTCCTTAGCATGCATTTGCATTAGAAGGAATCTGTGTGGTCAAGTAATAGTTGTTTATGGCACTGTAGGGTATTATCTATAGAATATCATGTTGCCTTGTTTTTCAGTGCCATTGTAGCGTCCTGGTAAATGGTTTTCTCAGACAGACCAGAGACTGTGAGTACAAGGTGAGCCAAAACAGCAAGTCTACAGACATATGCTAATGTTGCAACCTCAAGTGACAGCATAGGTGCTAATGGAAAAACAAGTGCCTCTCTCTCTTTCTCTCCCTCTATTTCTCTCGCGCACGCTCACTTGCTCTTCTCTGGCACCTCTTTATGTATCCGAAGAGCTAAATTCGTCTTTGTGGGGCTGGAGGGTGTTATAAAAGACTTTCCAGATGAAAGGGAGGAGGCTTGTCTGTGTGGTGATTGGGAGGGGGGTGTAGCACTGGGTAAACTGACTTCTTTTTTCCCCTTACCTCAGCAGGGAAGCTTCTTGCTGTTTTAGGCTTTATGTTTCATCACTAGGTAGGATGTTTTTTTTTTTTTTTTTTACTCTTTGGAGGGCTGAGAAGTTATCGGACTTCGCTTCGGCAGCTGTGTGTGTGTGTGTGTGTGTGTGTGTGTGTGTGTGTGAGTGTGAGTGTGTGAGAGAGAGAGAGAGAGAGAGAGAGACTAGCCTGAAGGGAAGAGGGTGTTTAGGAATGCACAGGTGCACTGTGCAGGTGTAGGAGGACCTGTCAGGACCAATGTGCTCTTGACTGAGAAAGTGCCTAGCTCACAAATTGGCTATAAAATGTCCTTTGACTCCTGTGGTTTGCAGTTGTGCGACTTTAGCTACAGAAAACTGAACTCACCTAAAGAACCGATGGCGAATAGCATTGTCTTAGATCAGAGTGTAGGCCTAGTGTTTGTCCCTCCTCACATTTCCCCATCACCTGTGGCACCGAGAAGAACATAAAAGAGATTCTGTCAGGAAGCTTGAGCCACTAGGCAGGGCTCCCCTCTGTGATGCTGATGGACAGGGGCGGCCGAGACAGACGTTAACCCTGCCGGGAAACAAACGCACCCTCTATTGGCTTTGCTTGCATTTGCGCTTATCCCCTGAAGATCTCCTCCCCGCAACAAAGGAATCCAAGGCTGGGACTAGAGGCGGTCGAGCTGTCTGGCTTTCTCCGATAAGGTGATTACGGAGACAGGCGAGTGAAGCTGCAGGTTCTCATTGTCTGTAAATTCGACGGAATTACATCAAGGCAGAGAACAGCATCCCACAACAGCGAGAAGTGAGAGGGAGGGGGATGAGCACGATCTCTGGAGGAATAGGGCTACATGAGCTACAGCAGGCTCCTGACTCCAGCCCTCTGATTTCATTCATACAGTAGCAGCTAGCTCTCAATCACTTCATCCCTCTCATCATTTCAGTGTTTCTCTCTTTCCCCTCCTTCTAAAATCATTTCCAGGTGAGAGTTGGTATGGAAGATGGCATGTTGTTATGGAAGTTGTGATGGAGAGTTGATGTGTTGAAGATGGTGAGTTGTTTTATGGCAGATGGGCTTGGTGGGTGGGGATGTGTTGACTGATATATGGATTACTGTTTGTGTGTGATGTTGCTATTCCCTTTTGCATTCCTTATGCAAGGCCTTCAAAGGAAGACACTTCTGCAGGCATCAATTGTTGGCTACCCACATCAGGGCTTCTGAGATGGCTTACAGTCGGGTTACATCGGGGCACACGTCTGTTTGCCGAGCATAAAAATACTTGTAGAAGGCTGGGCTAATTTTGTTGTTTTTTAATGTGTGCACCACTTTTGCGTCTGGTGTTGCCAGTTTCATAGATTATAGTGGAAGGTAATTATTGCAGCATATGCTCTACGAATGGAACACTTCAGTTGTGCAGCTGTTACAACGCTAACTTCATCAGAAGTGGAGTGGAAGGACATATCGACTGAGTCTCGATTTTTCTTCCTGGATACAACAAACAGCTCTGGCTAGTGGCTTTTGAGATTTTTATCTCATCAGGTTCAGGCAGTGGAGCATATGTGCATATGTTCCAGTTCAAACATCAATGAAGTTCACAATGTCAGATGCTCCATATCTTTGGAGTAAAGACTTCTCTGCTACTGGAGCAGAAGGCGCACATGGTGTTGATATTTACACAACTTTGACATAGGAGCACCGTGCCATAAGCAATCTGTATCAGCACCTAGTAACTTTCCATAAATAGTTAGCTTACCCCAATCAGGTTCCAGCTTCAGTGATATCAAGGCATGCAAGGTCTGATTAACTTCTTACTAACCTGAAAGCTAGCAATTACCCAGTTACCTGAAAGCTAGCAATTACCCATTGGCTTTTATGTTTGCTGTATCAAAACTTGAACCTGAACTTGGCAGTGAAGATTTGTCTCAGAATCCAGTTGTATAGGAAAATCAGATTTTTATTTTGTTCAGTTGCAAACATGGCTCTAAATATACAATCTGTAGAACTTCATGAGACTCTCATATCTGTATGTGTTATGACTTGAAAGGGGCCTGAGTTTTGGCTCCCCAGCAACTCTACTGTGTGAGCTTGTTTTTGCAAGTCAATGTAGTTTTGCTCTGCTCTTTTCCATGACTTTACATGTGACCCTGACCATATGTATAGGCTTTTAAAGTCCATATCCTGACTTGATTGTGCTCTCTCGCAGGCTCTAGGGGCTCCTACAGCAGTCAGCACAGCCACCTGGGACCTGACCTTCGACCCCTACAGTCCCCAGAGCACCACATCGAGCCCATCTACGAGGACCGTGTCTACCAGAAGGGGCCGATGAGGAGCCTCAGTCAAAGTCAGGGGGAGCCACTCCCTCCTGGACACACAGGAACCTACCGCACCAACACCGGTAAGCAGAGATATGTGGGTGTTTGTGTGTGTGTGTGTGTGTGTGTGTGTTTAAGAGTGAAAGTATGACTGATTAAGAGTCCTGTGTTTCTGTTTGTATGTGTGTGTGTGTGTGTGTGTGTGTGTGTGTGTGTGTGTGTGTGTATGTCTGTCTGGTATTGTTGCACAGCTGAGAGCAGACAAACACCACACAACTCTCCAGGATTTTTGCACAAAAATAATCCCAAATCCAGCATGTGGCAGCGGTGGCGGCGAGTATTTATCCAGCTCAGTGCCGCTTCTCGGCCTGTGTGCGGCTGCGACCTCATTACCGTTAGGAGAGGATTAGCCATGAGTGGAGGTTCCGTCGCTTCACCGAGATGCGTTGAGATGCTTTGAGGCACACAACAGTAATCAGCCGTAATGAATGAGAGCCTCCGTACTCTAAACGTCACGAGTGGAGCGTTTAGCTTATCTTGATTTTGCACAAGGTGTGGTATGCAAACCCTGTTAGCAGGCCAATTATTTACAAAAAAGAAAAGAAAAATGAAATAAATAAATAAAACATTCTGCCACGGCTCATTTTGTCGTGTCTTCAGAGTTATTAATGGCCAAAAATAAACAAATTAAAATATATTTAGTTTGATAGCGTCTGGCGACAGAAGCATAGCTGGACGTGCTGGGAAGATTATCTGTGCCGTCGCTGAACTGGAATGTTGATGGCAGCCTTTAGGAAACTGAGTACGACTAAGGCCTTGATTTGTAGAACAGGATGTATCTCAACAGATCAGCCTTTTACAGCAGTATTTGTTGTCACTCTATTTATAAGAGCACACATGGCACTTCAGATGTAGTCCTACTGTAGGTTCCATTAACAAATTTGAACTAAGTGTTACCAACTCTACCCCACCTTCAGTTTGTTTTTAAGACATACAAATACACTATACATTTTGTTATACATTACCATCAAATATTACACAAAAGTTGTCAATAACAAGGCAATTTTTATATCAGTCATATCAGTAAAATTTCCCCCCAGACATCCTTCGACGTATACTAGGCAGAAGAAGACAGCAGTGTTAAGGATTCGCACAGCGCTTCTCCAGACAAAATGTCATCCTCCCATACCTGCTTCAATTGGGCAGATAAAATCTATAGTCATCTTTAATAAGGGGTCTTGAGGGGAGTAATTTTCTACCACTTGCCATGGCTGCTCGTCTCCCGTTGACCTTTGAGAAGGTGCGTTCATAATATACCTGACATTCCATTCCTCTTCAAAACTGTTGCTTTTTCCTAATGGGTTTGTAACATCAGTAGACCACTGAGAATGAGTTTCTTCGTTTTTTTTTTTTTCATCACTGTAGCAACTTCAAGGACACCTCCAAAGATTGTGATCAAAGAGTTAATTTTTCTTATTTTTGCTTGCTTTTTAATATTTATTTTTTTGCCAGTTTGTGTATGTCATTGCCACCAATTAATTCTGTGTGCATTGGCAAGGGGGGTCAAACGTCTGAACCTAATTAAAGAGTGTCTTGCCTAGAAATGCCGGACCATGTGGTATAATTGGCACTTATGATTGACTCTTTATTAGCTCATCTTAAACCTTTCATCTCATGAAATGGTGCTACTTTTAGGACTCTATGCAATGAGTTTTGCCTGCCTACTCTGCGTTCCTTGTATGTCATTAATTGTACTAAATAATAATTGTATCATTATGATGGTACGTGTTGAAGTGATTAAAGCTATAACTCCTCCCCTCCCTCCCCACATCCCTCTTAAAAGTATTGCCCATTAGATTTGGACTGAAACATGAGCTTAGCGTGGGCAAAGACAATCAGCCAGGGCAAATTCAATCCGGTGAACAAATCGCCCCCAGAAAGCCCCAGCCCCCACTTAGTCCCTACTCAACATGTACACGAGAATTCACTTTGTATTAATGAGCCTTTGAATGCTCACTGACACCCAGAAGGAGAGAGCATTGTCTGAAATGAAACCCCTCTGATGTGCTTTTGAACCACCAACTCATTCTCCCACTCCTACCCCTACCAACCCACCACACACACACACACACACACACACACACACACACACATAAACCCCCTGCTAGGTGGTTTTCATGGGTGGGGAACGACATGAAATTTCACCACACTTAAACATTTCATCATGGTTAAAACAGACTCCGACCCCTTGCTGAGCGTAGTAATGCATTCTGGGATACTGCCTCCTCCCCCCACCTCTATGTAACCCACAAACCCACATAGCATCGCTTGGCACAGGCCCCTGTGCCATAGAGACCTTTTGCGTGCAGTCTCATGTTCTTTTTGCACAGAGTTTGGAGCGTGCTCTCCTAACCTGGTTAACCCACGTGATCCCTGCCCTGGAACCTACGAACCGCGCCATCACTGTGCCAAAACCCGTTAGGGGATTAGACGGCTGTATGTCAACCAACGAGGCTCTGCCACACTCCCTCTGCCCTGCAGGTGTCCTCTATCTTAAAGCCGTCCAACTGGTCAAAGCTAATTAATCTACCACAGTGATCGCGTCATTTCACAGTTTCAGTTCATGATACACCTGGCCAGTCTATAGTCAATATAGGAAGATTATCAGATCCCAACAGTATATTTTTGATTAATTATAGCTACTGATAATTTGCCAGCACCGCAACCAAAAATGTAGAGGTTGCATAGTGCCAGAGAATGTTTTACTTGCAGAGAGGTGGATATTTGGTGGACAATGTTGTCCTTATCTGCCTAATCGTCATTAGGCTCACAGACAAAGACAGTGAGTTAACGACTTTGTTGTTGCTAAGATGCGGCTCATGGCAAAGAGATCACTAGCTTCCTGTTTATCTGGGAACAATATTCTTTACTGGCCAGGGCAAGGTGAAGGACAGCGCTCACTCACTCTTCTCCCTTCTTGTCTCATTTTTGTATTGTGTTTCCTTATCAATGTCTATATCTTCCTTTCCCTGTCTGACACTCTGTCTCAATCGCTCAATCTCTATCATTCTTTTCATCATTTTAGAATTGAAACTTTCATTCAGGACTCAGAAACATTCCTACCTCAAACATCAAAAGACTTGCTTATACAGAATATCAACACAAACCTGTTGCAAAAGACTTGACCCAACATTAGGCTTAGGTACAGCATGTCAGTAGCTTGTCTTTATGGTGTCCTTGATCTCACTCCACAGGAAGAGTATTAATCAGCAGGACTATTGACCTAAGTCCTTGGAGGGGAAAGAAAGAGCCATGTGTTTACATTGTCTCACACAGAGATTAGCGCCCCCTGCAGTCAGGGATGCCTCACATGCTGTAGACTCCACCGGCTCAGTGCTCCCCCAGCAGGGGTGGCTGTTAACATTGCCCTTGGGGCTGCGATGTGTGGAGAAGGTTGATCCAAACAGTAGGTGTTTAAAACACCCCTCGTATCTTCTATCTATTGTTTTTCATTTGGACAGACTTGTTTTTCATTTGGGCAAGCTACTGTTGATCTGTTTTATGTGTGTGCTATAAGTCATATATATCATATCATATATCATATATCATATCATAAGTCATATGTGTGTGTGTGTGTGTGTGTGTGTGTGTGTGTGTGTACATGACTCAGGAAATCTGCTGTGGTCTTCATGTCAAGACATTTACAATATCATTATTTATTTATTCAGACATCTGTCTTTATATTTACAATCTATAAATCCATGTATGGTCTTTTTTTACATTTATAGTGTGTATGTATGTGCATTTAAGATGGTCCACTTGGCAACGGGGATGCAATTCGGCATGATTCCATGTGTGATTGGGGCGTGAAAAATTGCAACTCAATCAAGTCAATTAGTCTTTGTGCACGGAGGACAAGGACATGGGCGCACGCACTGGGGAATTTACTGGAAAATAACGTTTTTGAGAAATGAAAAGAGAGAGGATTAACAGAGCCGGAGAGGAAGCGCTGTCTTAGAGGAATGACTGAACGGGGTGCCTTCCAGCCCCTATTCAAACATTGGCCCCTCTTGAATGAGCTATTGCCAAGCCCCTGTGTTTCCTTCTCTTTCTTTCTTTCTTTATTTATTTTTGTGGCTGTTTTGCGAGTCTGTTTCATCAAAGCCGGCTAATATGACACCAGGCACATTCAAAGAGAAGCTGCTTTGCATAAATCCATTAAACCAATTCAGTTTTTCCCACGGAATCTGCTATATATTCTAAATAATAGGTTCTGACACTTACTGTAGCTAAGTGCCTCCCTCTTCAAAGTAGGAAAACAGACAAGACCTTGATTTTACCCCAGCATAGACAGAAAGTTCAGCTTTAACTGTTGAAAGCACCCCTATAAGAACAGAGCTATGCCAGTAAGCTGTATGCTGCTCTGCTGCTAAAAGTGAAAGCACATTTAAGTATCAAAATAAAGCAGTATTGCAGGTTGTCTGATGTTTTTTAGGCAGATCTGTTAGAGGTTTACTGTTCCCAAAGCTGCCATGCTTAGTTAAGGAAGTTGTAGATGATCTGCGTTGGAGAAGTGCTGCTCTTTAAATTTCATTATTGCTTTACTCCTGTGTGAGTCTTCTTGAGCAATATCTCAGGTATGGACATTTTGTATCCTTGCAATTATTCTCATAGTCAGATTTGAAGTATAACCAAATAAGTTCACTTGGAGGTGTTACATGTGGACATCCTGAGTGGAGACGGTAGAGTTGAACCTTTATGATATGGTCTCCTGAGTGGAGACGGTAGAGTTGAACCTTTATGATATGGTCTCCTGAGTGGAGACGGTAGAGTTGAACCTTTATGATATGGTCTCCTGAGTGGAGATGGTAGAGTTGAACCTTTATGATATGGTCTCCTGAGTGGAGACGGTAGAGTTGAACCTTTATGATATGGTCTCCTGAGTGGAGATGGTAGAGTTGAACCTTTATGATATGGTCTCCTCTAGATCCCATGACCAAACCCTCTATGACCCAATGTCATTTAGGCAAGCATGAGATGAAGCACACTTGCAAACATATTTCTTTTCATTCTCTCTCTCTCTCTCTCACTCTCTCTCTCTCTCTCTCTCTCTCTCTCTCTCAAACACAAACATACACACTCTCACACACATTCTCTCTCTCTCTCCATACTCTATCTTCATTTTCTTTCTCTTTCTCTTTCTCAGTATCTGTACATGGCACACACTGTATATATTGTGTTTAAATATACATATGTAGTGATGATGGAGAGAAAGGCACAGTGAGATAGTAAGGTGGGGGCTTCTTTGGGGTTTGTTATCATGCATAATACACTCGATCATTAGCATTAGCTGAAGGGCATTTTTTATAATTCAGCACCCAAGCAATGGTATTTGACATTTCTATCAATTTGAACTGCAAAGATGAGACTTACCTTGACTTAATTGAAAGTTGAACCGACAGTGTCACAGCTTGAGTCGTGAGCAGGTTTCTCCAGCATACGTTATTCAAACAGATTTGAATTTCAAAAGGATTCTTTTATTACTCAGAAATATTTCAGGCATGCAGGGTGCCATGTCATCTTCGAAAGGCATCCTCAGCTCAGGATGCACAAGGAGGAACTAGAGTTTAGATACAAAGAAATAAGCGACGTGATGAAAGAGTCATTTGAGGTCTGCTTAGCATCAGGCAACTGTTTGGGGAATAACCAAATCTTCGTATTTTTATCAAACTGCTCAAACTTGCCAAACTGTTGCTCAAGGACACCCCTTTAGCCACATTGTGTGCTGTTGAATTTATACTGCTCCCCAGTGGCCTCGGTGGTTGACCAACACGAGTTCGCCGCCCGTCTGCTTAGTGCTTCAGTGCATTAAAGAAACAGGACACGTCAGCCTATTTATGCTCGACGCATGGCTGCACCAGTCATGCCCAGGCACTGGAGCATGGAGTAAGTGTGTTTAACGGAGCCGCCACAGGCCCAGTCTTTAATTCTCTCTGCAAAGATGATCACACAGCCTCTCGTTTTGTCAGTTCCAGACTCAGAGCTGCTCGCTAACTCACCCCTACCCCCACCTCCCCTCACACACACACACACTCACACTCACACTCACACTCACACTCACACACTCACACACACACACACACACACACACACACACACACACACACACACAGAGAGAGAGAGAGAGAGAGAGAGAGAGAGAGAGAGAGAGAGAGAGAGAGAGAGAAAGAGACACAGACAAACACACACACACTCACTCACAAAGAGTCAATACCAAAGCAGGCTGCGTTACACATTGCATCAATCATGCATTTGGTGGGTGCCACAGACCATTAAACGATGCTTAATCTCCCGAAACACTAACCCAAATGACAGTAAGCAACAAGAAAAACAAAGCAACAAGCACACGGAGCGCAGTGAGAGGGTGGAAACGGGTCAGTGGTGTGTGTGAGACGTACAGTACACAAGCACAGAAAGTCATAATGAGCAACGAGTGGCAAGTAGCATTTGTCACAGTGAACCCACAAACAACCCATAAAAGAACCTTGAACAGAAAGACTCCCCCCATGCCCTTCCCATTAAAGCTAAGACTTGATTCTTGTCCTCTCAGCTCTCCGAGCAAAGTGCCATGGCTTCCACGGGCCCCTGTGGTGCGCTAAATCAGTGATGCTAAAAAGCAGCCACTTAAATGGAGGCTGAGGTACGAGCGCGGCTGCCTCTGCCTCTGCTCGCCCGCGCGTGCTAACACTAGCGCTAGCAGGAGTGAACCGGGGACGACTCCCCTCTCTGTCGAGCCGTGACTAATGTCCAATTACACATTCACGTGGGGGCCACTCTGGCACGTGTGATGGATGGCCGGGGTAACTCACACTGAGCGACGGGACGAGCCGAGGTATCGGGGGAGAAGAGGAGGCCCTTTAAGGGCGCGCTGAAGCACACAAATGGCCACCCCCTGTGTTCCTCGCTCCCACAACCTGGGAGACGAGACACAACAAGGAGCAGATATGTATAAGGCAGTGTTACAGGGGCTGGGGATGAGGGGACGGTGTGTGTGTGTGTGTGTGTGTGTGTGTGTGTGTGTGTGTGTGTGTGTGTGCAGCGGGGTTGTCATACATGCAGACACAATTGACACACAGACACACACACACACACACACACACACATACACAGTTACATACACACACCCACTCACACACATACAGTCACATACACACAAACACACATTCACGCATGCATGGACGCCTACACTTACCAACATAGCCACTTTCGTGAGCAGAAGTCAAATCAATATGCCATGACTTGATGGTGTGAAATAGGCTGCCCTGAGGCTCCTAGAGTCCCAATCCCAAGTTCCCCATGCTCCGCAGACAGGTCAGGGCTCAGATTGTTTGTTAAGTGGTGCGTGGCTGTGGTTGTGCGTGCCCTGCATCTCAGTACTAGCACCTGAATGGATGTGAATGCCAATATGAAGGTGAGTGTGTGAAGGTCAATGTCAATGTCAAGAGATGAATGGTGATGATGAATGTGAATGGGCCTATGAACATGATATAGATATGAATGCAGGTATCAATTCATTTGAAACATAACACACATGAATGTGAGTGAAAGAGTGAACGTGTGTGAATGGCACTGTGAAAGAGGCTAGTCAATTCTTCCTATTAAGATTCTGAAAATCCACAGGTTTTCCATATGGGAAAAAATGTGAAGGTTAGCACATTTGAGGTGAATGTGAGTCTATGTGAATGTGAATGCCAGCTTACAGTGTGGCAGAATGCTGTTTGTGAGCCTGTGTGTGTGTGTGTGTGTGTGTGTGTGTGTGTGTGTGTGTGTGTGTGTGTGTGTGTGTGTGTGCGCGCGCGCGCCAGTTCATCCTCAGCCCCCTGAGATCACATAGCCAGGGTAAGAGACATCACACACACTCGGGGTTGGAAGGAGAAGGGGGATAAGCAGGGGGAAGAGGGATAAGCATATGTGCGTGTAATCCACAGTCCAAAAAAAGTCATTTGAATCGACTTTGCTGTGTTTTGGCGAGCGGTCGGCGCACTCGTATGGCACCTAAGAACTCATTCCATAAACGTGGCCAAGCATAAAAGTACATCTGGAGACGAGCTTCAGCTCTCACCTCCTGATGTGAAAGAGCATCTGTTTGCCAACGAGGCGAAGCCCAGCCCCGCCTCAGGTGATGTGATGCATTATGGGTGTGTGAAAATGCAATGCTGCTTTGTCTGTTTGTGCCAGTGAGTACCAGCTGTAGAGCTCTCTCAGCTGTGTCTGTGTTGTGAATGGGGAAGAGTTATACAGGAAATGACCGCCAATACACAACATGTGACAAGCCCTCTACAAAATTTGACACAGGGTAACATCCAAAGGATGCCTTGAGACAATGCCTAAAAAGAGCTATGATGATTCAATCTGACAGCTTTACTGACTACCTTTACGATCAGATGGTAGATTCATTAGAAGAATAAAAAAAAAGAGTTTGTAGAAGCATTTATTCAATTTCATTGAAGGCCGAATGTAAAACTTTACTATTATTTCCTGAAGTGCAATTTCACGCTGAGAAAGTCATGTCAAAAGCAGTGGACCAACACCGAGAGAGAGAGAGAGAGAGAGAGAAAGAGAGGGAGGGAGAGAGATAGAGAGAGAGAGAGAGAGTTTGTTTACGATCATATTACACCACTAACATCCTGGCTGAGCTCTTCCCGCTCTCTCCTTTGCAGAGGGGAAATGCGTCCACCAGTGATTCGTATCTGAAAGGTCAAGTCATTTAAAAGAGCATCCCATTATCAGCATAAATAGAATATGCAGTGGGGGCTCAATGCCACACGACTACTGTGGAGAGGAAGGGAAAGAGCAAATGAAATGGAACACAATTCCGTTTCATCTTATGGACCCTTTCAGGAGAGTTCCATTATCAGCATCATAGTTGGCCCCACAAGACTTCCGTTTTAACATTCCATATGTTATCTTGATGCAGAGGAAGTAGATTGGGGCCCAAATAGAATGTTCAAGCATTGTTTGTGTTTACCTTGTTGAAAGGGTCCATAATGTTCAAATTCCATGTTTGACATGACTTAGCTGTTTCATATGAGCAGGCACAGTAACACTGCATTCAAAGCAATGAAAGAAAACAAAATGTATATGTTTTTTTTTTTTTTTTTTATTTAAAATCAATTGAATATTAGCAATGAAAGAAAACAGAATATATATATTTTTTATATTATGAATATTAGCCTCAGTGAACACAGGCACAGCACACTTAGCATGACTTCATTTAACCAATTTAATTTGAACATTAGACAATTAAGTGGAGGGGAATGAACTTCCCTTAAGTTAAATATAATTGAAAACGGGCTAGTTATTCTAAAGTGTCCTTCATGCAGTCGACAAATTCTGTCAGCACTTTTAGAGGAGAAGGCACCAAATGAGTAAATGAACGGACGAATAAAAAAGGCTTAGAAAGGTTGTTAATTAAAGAATTAGCGGGCTAGAATAAACCCGGCTTGTCAGAGGCAAGCAGGCCGACCTGATGTGCATTATCAGGTGCTGGAGTCATGCATGGAAATTAATAAGAAGAATCCATCAATGTGTCAAGACAAATGTTAAGCAGGCAGTGCTAACAAAACCACGTACACAGAGCTATCTAATGGCTCCACCAGGTTCTCACTGCAAACATTACTCGATAGTGGCGTTCGGGTGCTATTATGCACATGCCACATTTGAAAACAACACCCGAGAAACTCATTTATCGAGAACAGTTTGTAGCACTGTCTTTGTCCTTCTGCAATTAATATCCCAAGGCTTTACTAGGGGAGGTGTTATGTGAATGCACAACTGTAACTTCATAGTGGATGTGCTTGGAGATTGACTTCACAATCAATTCTCTGCTGAAACTGCCACTAAAGAGCTATTGCCTGATGACAAGAGATGTGACAAAATGAAGTGTTGTGTTACAAACGGAGCCCCTGTCTGTAAGTATCTTTGGCTCTAAAAAAGGTAGCACTTCACCTGGGGTTAAAGGCTAGCTATAGCCTCGGTAGCTATCAAAGGGATGACCTGGAGGTTAGACAGTGACACAAAAAGAAGTAGAAAAGTGACACAGTGATAGTGATTGTGACACAGTGATAGTGATTGTGACACAGGGATATTGATTGTGACACAGGGATAGTGATTGTGACACAGTGGTAGGGATTGTGACACAGTGATAGTCTGCTCATATCTGTTATTTTCTTCCTGTTTCTGTAGAGCACACGGGTCAGTCCAGGCTATGTGTGCGGTGTGGCCGTATAACCGGTGCATTACTTGGTGATTGCCCTTGCCTTTTGGCCAGCTCTAGTGGGGCTGATTTGTAATGACCCTCGGATGATCTGTGCAGACATACAAAGTGTGCGTTGTGTGTGTCTTTGTGTTGGTGCTTATTTCTTTGTGTGTGTTTATGTCTGTGTGTATTTTTTCTGTTATTGTTCTGTGAGTGTATGCATGTGTGTCTCTGTATGTATGGGGGTATGTGTGAGAGTGTGTGTTTAGGTGTGTGTATGTGTGTATTGTTTGTGTGCATGTGTGTATGTGTATGAATAACTGCGTGTGCATACATATGTCTTATCAGTGTATGCACATTATTTTCTCTGTGGATGTGTATCTTATTTATTGCCTCAACATTTCAGACTCAGTTGTCCATGAGGTGCAGGCAGGTCACCCTGCGTCCAGCCCCTGCTAAATCACATGAACTAATAGAGCCACTGAAGGTCACTGAAATGTCACTTCCTCTGACCACCGCACCATCCCCAGACAGACCAGACTAGAGTCCGACACACTAGAGTAGTGGAGCAGAGGACCTGTGTGTGTCCTACAGTAATGAGGAGAACGACAGGATGCCATGACACACACACACACCACACACTAACCCGTGACACTGGTCTCCCAAGGTTTGTCCTGCCTATCCCAGTTACGGAGCAGTAAACAGGCTTACCCTGTCAGATGGGGAAAAGCTGTCTGGTACACAAGTTGAGCCAAGCTTCTGTCCCTGCACTCATGATAATGCTATAATATGCCCCCCCTAAACTGTTAAGGGTTTGTAATTCATGACTGAGGGCTGACCTGAAAGAAATCACTAGAATGCCATTCATTAACAGTTTCTCAACAGAGTGCAAGTCTTCTAAGCTCTGTCCAAGAGGGTGGTGAGTTCTATAAGCTGTGCTCTGTGTAATTGAAAGAAGGTGATTGTGTATGCTGCCCTTTTAGCATACACTCATTAGCAGCAATGACAGGCCAGTGAGCTGGGAGTCTATCACACAGTCCGGAGTGGAGATATATTTACTGGGCCACTCATCCATCAACCTCTCAAGCCCCCCCCTCTTTCTCTCTCTCTTCCCTCTGTCCCCTCACTTGCCCTTTTTGTTTTTATCTCTCTTTCTCTCCTCTCTTTCCTCTCTCTGTTTCACTCCTTCCTTCTCTTCCTTCCTGAGTCTCTCTGTCCCTCCTCTCTTTATCTCTTTATCTGCCCCGCTGCCCTGAGGCTTCTCATCTATCTTTCCCCTCTACTCTAATTAGCATTAGATGTTACTGTGGATGCAGTGCATTTTCCTCTGAGCCCTGCTAGACAAAAGCAATTATGCTAGCACTTCTCCTCTCCTCTCCTCTCTTCTCCTCTTTTCTCTTCACTTCTCTTTTCTTCTCTTCACTTCTCTTCTCTTCTCTTCTCTTTTCTACTTCTTTTTTTCTGTTCTGTTCAGTTTTCTTCTAATCTCAACTCATTGCATCTACAGTACTCTCCTGTTCTTCTCTCTCTTCTCCTCTCTTCTCTCCTCTTCCTCTTCCATCCTTTCTGAAGTCTGTGTGTGGTTACTAATGTGTCCATCCACTGGTGACCGCTGCACAGTGGGTAAAGGTCCACACTCCCGAAACGTAGCCATATTGATCTTCCTTTCGGGTAGATTTATTTGCCGCCCCCAAAGTGACTGTCTCCTTGTGTTAGCGCATATCTCTCCCACAGTGTAAGTTTAGCTGGAACAGGACTATCCTCAAAACACCTCTGAGTCTGGACTGCTTTAACCCGATAAAAACGTAGATTGTTGCCATGGTGATGTCGCCTGTCCAGGTCTTAATGATGCTGGGCGGGATGAGAAAGGTGTGATCTCATTGCCAGACTCTCTCCACGACTGTCTGGGGTCATCTCACCTAACGACTTCCATGTATCTGTGCTAACATCTTCACTGACACATAGACGTGGCTTCTACTGAAGTCTGCAAACAAGTATGAGAAAGCAAAATGGTGTCTACAGAGCATGGTTGTTCTTTTTAATGCCCGTCACTGATGTTGATGTTATGCTGGGAAAATGCGCAAATGCTCTCTCACCTCTGATTTCAGCTAAGATGACTCACTCCTGAGCTTTATACTGACTCCTTTTCTCTCTCTCTCTCTCACTCCTGTTACCCCTTTGCTTTTTCCCACCTGTCGTCAATGTGTCGGCCTCCAATGTGTCATTGATCACGCACTTGTGTGTATTCCTCTGTGTGTCGGTCAATGTCTCTGTTCATCTCATCGCATCTGTACCTGCATTGATCTGTATATGATTGTGTGTGTGTGTGTGTGTGTGTGTGTGTGTGCATGTGTGTGTGTGTGTGTGTGTGTGTGTGTGTTTTTTCACCGCATGTGAACCCAACACATGCGACTCCACTGCTCCTAGAACTAGTCAACCAGTTCTGCG
The DNA here is from genome assembly GCF_018492685.1 of Alosa sapidissima. Taxonomy (NCBI): domain Eukaryota; kingdom Metazoa; phylum Chordata; class Actinopteri; order Clupeiformes; family Clupeidae; genus Alosa; species Alosa sapidissima. Next base: position 8,180,060 of record NC_055973.1, on the reverse strand, counting down.
ATCAGGTCCTGAACTTTCTGCTCTGTCCCTACTTTCCTGCCTTAGCCCCGTCCTCCCCCGGTGTTGACTCCGCTCCCTTGCAGCGCACGGCCAGCCAGAACGCCACGGGCACATACCCGCGCAGCGCCAACTACGCCGCCGGGCCCGCCACCGCCAACTACGGCGACCCCTACCGCACCCTGCAGTACTGCTCGTCCGTGGAGTCGCCCTACAGCAAGTCGGGCCCCGCCCTGCCGCCCGAGGGCTCCCTCGCCCGCTCTCCTTCCATCGACAGCATCCAGAAGGACCCCAGGTGAGTCTCCAGGCCGACTGCAGCAGAATGCGGCTCTTATCTGGCTCTGATCCGGCCCGAATCTGGCCCTGTTTTGGTATTAAACTGTGCCAAATCAGGACATGGAAGTTATATACTGTTTTATTAATACACAATTAGAAAGTTGAGGGGGGGGGGTCAAGAAGTGCATTTCGAGTTAGGTAGTGCAAAACCTTGAGATGGAGGATCGGTGATAAAAATTGACAATTTAAAAAGTCCTCGATATCCTCAACATAAATAAAGCTTGTGGGTTAGAGGTGGATTCTGCTGCTTGAGCAACTTTATTCACTACTTCTCTTCTGTGTGGCTGCACTGGTGCTATGAGCTGCTTAAGGGTCCCGCGAGTGCCCAAAGCTTTATCAGTCTCAGACCCGGGACAACAGCTTCCCACTCCAGTCATTCTCCTTGTTCACTAAGACTTTGCTCTCCTTGGCTGTGTAGCCTGTGATGATAAACAGTAAACGTCTGCCTCTGGGTGTTTGCTTGTGTCTTGAGTTTGGCAGAATATTGTCAATTTGTGATGAGGTACCCCACAACTCATTTTTCAACTAGGCGCCATTGACGTTTCAAAGCCTTTTCTTTATGATTTCACATAGATTTCTATGCGTTTTGTAAACAGATTGTCATTGTTTTTATCTCTATGCTATGCACACTCTGATCCATAACTAATTTTATGTGTGATTACAATCTGGAGTGAGTGCAGCAACATCATTTGATTTTATTCGTCGTTGGATCAATATTGGGAGCATTTCGAGGTGTGTGTTAATTACTAGCTCTGTTCCTTGCTGTGCTGCACTGCCTCGAGTCACAGCCTGATTTAATTCCCGTTATTCTGCCAAAGATACAAGGACAGCTTTGACAGCAGGGTTATTTCAACAGAGCCCGCGTTGCAGCACAGTGCGGATGGCCTCGGGAAAGATTATAGTGATTAGATGGCTAACCTAGTGATTTCCTGTCCATTTTATATCAAATAAATGTGGAATGTGTTTTTATCACTATTCACAAGATATAAAACAGCCATAAATTGTGTTGAATGTCAGTTAAGAGGGATGTAGCCTTGTGTTGCATCTTTATTTTCATGATTTTAGGGTGAAAAGATGAGCGCAGTAGGCCTATTTCAAACAAGTGTGCTTCGGTTGGAACAATGAAGGTAATATCATTATCCCATTGCCTTGGTCTACGCAGGTTCACGCCCCTCTGTGCTGGGATATTTGAAAATAAAAGACTCCCATTGGCATGACACAGTACCTCTGCTTTCTCCATTATTTTCGTATATATCTGGACACCTTGTTAGGTGGTAACCTTTTCATAATACATCAGTTAAGAGTCAGCATGCTGCTACACCTTTAGATCAGGCGAGCGTAGAACCACAAAAGGAAAAAGAAAAACACACAGCCCATTTGCCATCTCCCTGGGAAAGTTCAGCGGAGAACTTTCCTCTCTGTCAGTCTGCTTGATGTTTTGGACACCTCGCTCCGTCTGGCGCGGCTGTCTCCCGATAGGAGCAGCCCCGACTTGCATGTCTGGAATCAGAATGAAGCCAGGTAGAGAATGACTAAGTACATCAGCTAGTGCGCTGTGTTTCTCCTCCCCTAGTCTATTCCCCCCTTCCTATTTACGCTGAGAGAGTTTCAGTAGTAGGTTCGTATGATTTACACACTGGTGCAGTTTCACGATACTAATGTTATACCCCAAACCTCTCAACATCTCAACTCAACTTTGTATTGATTGCCAGCTTGTCCTCCTTTGTGTTAAGTTTTTTGTTTTTATTCATGTTTTTTTTTTTTTCAGTTATTTCAACATGCAGTCTGCAGTACTAATCCCTTACAGTACTAATGCCTTTCTATCAAATTCAGTGAACTGTTTCTGTCCCTGATCAGGATGGAATCAAGGCCAGATCAAGGTTTTAGCCAGAGCCTGCTTTGTTGCCCAGTTGGCTTTGGGTTTTTTGGACAAATGGACAGTGACATTTTCATTTAATGTCAATGACATTAATGATTTCTGTAGGTGTCCAATAGACTCTAGATTTCCAAGAACAAGTACATAACTGTGTTACATGTGTACAGTACCATGACCAGTAATGTCTTCTAGTCCTCTACACTCCCAGATTCATCACACAGCTTTTCATCATAACACAAAAAACAGCCTCTTGTAGCACTTCAATGTTTGATCATTCACTTGTCTTTCAATTAACAAGTCAATAACAATATTTACTCCGTTTAATTATATCTTAGGCCTTTGCTCATGTATAATTCTTTTGACTGACTCATTGTTAATGCAGCATTCAATTAGCAGTGATTCTTTGCTCGGTCTGTGATTGTGTTAATATAGAGGCTCAATCAAATTATTCACGGACATGTTTGTTTGGGGTCTATAAGGGAGCTTGTTAACACTGATTACAAGTGTATTGCACAGGAAAGGTGTTGATTGTTCTTTCAGGCATGGTTTACACAAGTGCCACTGGTTTCCAAAGCATTAACAAGAACTTCTGTTCCTCTGTAGCTTCTGTTTTTTTAAATTTTATTTGCTAATCAATTTACAACCAGCATTGACATTTTGTCCATCTATTTTCATTTAAACATTGCGTCCATTAAGTTTGAAAAGAATGCGAGACAAGCAGCGCTTGAACTCGTTAATTAATCGATAAGTGCCATAGCCAGAACTCAATATTAACCCACAGCATAGAAAACAAACGGCACCGATGGCACACGGGCGACGGGAACGATTGTGGGTAACTAACGGCGACGGAGGTGATGGATGACACCAGGTGTCTGGGACGGTGCACACGAGCTCCATGGTGATGGGTAGTGAGTCTAAGGTAGAAGAGATGGTGGCGACATGACTCATTTCCCCAGAAATAGAACGGGGCGGTGTGGAGGAGCGGGGCAGGTGCCGGCAAAATATGAGGTGCGGACGCAGACATGGACAGTGAAGGGTGTGGGTGTGGGGGAGACTAGCAGGGGGTGATGGGACGACACAAACAGCAAGTGTGACGGTGATGACGGCAAGAGAGAGAGAGAGAAAGAGAGAGAGGCGGCTTCGGTTCCCCACTACACACACACACACACACACACACACACACACACACACACATACATACATACTAACACACACACACACACACATACACACACAAACACACACACACACACACACACACACACACACACACACACAAACCTGACTCCATTCCAATTCCAGCGCTGGTCGCTGCTCCCCCGGAGAAAATGACCCCATTAGTGGAACTCAGCAGGCTGTCAAACTAGCCCAGAAGAGGGAAGGGGGGGGGGGGGGGCTACTGGGGGATGACACACTGACAGTCCAGAAGGAGATGGGTCCGAGCACCAATGAGTTCATGTGCTGGAATTCATATTACGTTGTCTGATGCAGGCGACCACCGCTCTGACTTATGGCATTGTGATAGACAGATACATAAATAGATAGCTACTTTATTAATGAAGTTGAAATCAAATGAAATGTTGGAATTGTTGCACTGCTACTTTTGTATATTTCATTGATTTTGTTGGTTCATGTTGTTTGTGTGAAGATAACTTTTAACCCCCAACACACACAGATATGCTTGATTTAGCACCCAAGAGCTTGTGATGAATTTTCATCATTTTGCTGTGCGTCTGACAAAGAGTGCCATTTCATGACCTTTACTCCGGAAAAGGGCTCTTCAAGCAGAGGAGTACGGAGGCAAAGATATGGTGAGCAAGACAAGGGATGAGAGAGTGTGTGCGTGCGTGCGTGTGTGCGTGTGTGCGTGTGTGTGTGCGTGTGTGCGTGCGTGCGTGTGTGTGTGTGTGTGTGTGCATGCTTGTGCGTGCGTGACTGCGTGTGTGTGTGCATGTGTGTGTGTGTGTGTGTGTGTGTGTGTGTGTGTGTGTGTGGGTGGGTGTTAGAAGACCTTTCTGTTGTGTTTTATCACTCTTCTGTTACTTTTGCTCCAATGAGGACATGCAGAGGACTGTTGACCTAAACAACCAAGATTAAACACGGGTGGCCTACTGAGTAACTAATGTCATTTATATGAAGCCAGCTATTAATTTGCATGGACAAAACTGTCAACTGCCAGAGCTGCCAACCTATTAGTTCAGCTTGGAGTGAGATTTGTTACAGGTGAAAGTGTGCGTGCATAGTGCATGCCAGAAAATGTTCAACACCTAAACAGGCTACATTATTCTATTATCTATTATTATTTGTAGAGCGTTCATTAGGACCTGTTATTCTGCCTTCCTGCCCTTATTTCCTCCCTCTTTGGGAGGCCCCTCTACCTGTCTGCCTTAGTGCACAGATCTTGATGTCAGTTTGATGTAAAAATCACAACATTGGAGGAAGCATACCCACAGAAAGTGGCATGACAGTTGGCAGCCCTGGTTTTGGCAGGGAGTTGCTCTCCTCTCTTTGTAGTACCACTACTGAATCTTTTAATGGTAAGCACTGGGCAGCCGTGGCCTACTGGTTAGCGCTTCCGACTTGTAACCGGTTCGAACCCCGACCAGTAGGAATGGCTGAAGTGCCCTTGAGCAAGGCACCTAACCCCTCACTGCTCCCCGAGCGCCGCTGTTGTTGCAGGCAGCTCACTGCGCCGGGATTAGTGTGTGCTTCACCTCACTGTGTGTTCACTGTGTGCTGGGTGTGTTTCACTAATTCACGGATTGGGATAAATGCAGAGACCAAATTTCCCTCACGGGGTCAAAAAAGTATATATACTTAAATTTATACTACCGGACCAAACCAGCCTATGTCCAACCTTGCATACAGGCCCAAAGACAGAGAACATGAAGGGTCAGCCCCACAGTGCTGTAGACAGACAGACAGACAGACGGAGTCAACAGGAAGGTGTGTGGGTCTCTGTGCTCTGTGCAGTGAAGGTGAAGTAAAGGAACCTAAGACGTCTTAAAACACCTAACTATCAGATGGGGATGGGAGTTTTCACCTCAGATCCTTTCACTGCCCTTGGCCAAAGCATCACAATCAACGGCAAATAACAATGCCCCTGTGTGTGTGGTTACTACCAACCAAGCTGGGGTGGAGACACAGACAGGTGGGGGTGGGGTGGTAGCAGGAAGGGGGGTAGAGGAGTCAATGAAGACAAATGGATATGATTGAGTGCCACTATTGATTCCCTCCTGCCGCTGCGATGCACTGGGCCCGTTTTTGTTTGTGTGCCAACGCCGACCCCGGTCCTCTCACTCTCACTGCCATCGATCGCTCTGCCGCGGCCTCAGCCTGTACTTAAACACAGTCATTATCACTTTAAGCCCCCAGAAAAGCCTCTTTGTCCCCCACATTCCCATCTCCAGCCAGCACCAGAGGACCCAGAACTGTCATTCCGTCCTTCTGCTGAGAGAAGCCACTTCGGAAGGCTTTGTGCATTGACTTCTAGCACACAAACGCCTTTTCTGGATTGACGGCTAAGTGCATTTTAGCATTTTAGTGTCTCGCGCGAAGCCTGTTTCTGACAGCAGTAAGTGGTTAAGGCAGAGGATTGTTAAATAAAAATCCAAATCCTTGGCCATATGTGGGTCTCACTAGGGTGTTATGTTCCCAGTGCTTCTGCCTGGTTCAGCAAGACTTTCCCCTCATTGAGCACATTGTTGAGGGAAGGTGTCATTGAAGTCAAGCAGATTGAGTATTCCTACTGATCTGGACAGAATGCGATGTTGCCATTCTATCAGTATTCTTCTCATCCTGCCGTGGTTGGCCACTGATTTCATCATTGTCCATATACAGCTCACCCATGCTGGCTTATTAGATCATTGTTACAGATAAGTGTAACCACTGGACTGAGTTGCTGCCACTTGGTATCACTGTGTGAAAAGGGGTGTTTTCAGAAGTATTAGGACTAAGTAAGTGTCAGCCAGACCCTGCTGGTTGGCAGTTCTACAGGCACTTGATTTAGTTTGTTTTAGACCGTTAATGATTTTCTTTAGCCTATATGAATTGAGGCATAAATAGGCTCAAAGGCTCAGGCCCAAAGTTACATTTCATTTGTTTATTTGTTTATAAATAAAACGTGTAAATCTGTGCTCTCGTTTTGATGCAGAATTATATTTTGTATACTGTAGGTTGCTATTGTGTACATGTAGCCAATACAAATTCATGGATCTGATCTGTATTTGTGTAGAACAGTTTGTGACAATACAATCTGTTGCCAGAAGTCTGAAGAGGCTTCTCCCCACATGAATCCTCTGTGTTGCCTAATTATGACACTGTCCCTTTAAGAGGTTTTAAAGGATGCCTGATGACATCATGCATTGCTGTAGCACACAATTCTATTTTCTATTGTATGCCTGATGCAAAAATGACTGGCTATTTGTCAGAACCGTTTTAATGTATACTGACTCTGTAACACGGTTATAAGTATGGGGTGGTGTATGAGAGGGTAATTAGAGATGTGTGACCAAGCGTATTTGGTCTAGACAAGTGTTTTTCAGTACCGCCTCAAGTGCAGTCACACTCTTACACACCTCCTACATACGCTCTGCCACTGCTACAACACCGCCAGAGACAAAAAAGGCAGTGTAGCTTCTTCATGCTAGAGAATACACACACACACACACACACACACACACACACACACACACACACACACACACACACACACATACACACACACAAACACACACACACACACACACACACACACACACACACACACATCCACACTAAAGCGTTTCAGTGACCACACCGTCAGCTCACTGCCAGTATCTAGCCTATTAGAATCCTCTCGTGTGTTCCTGTGGGACGGACAGTGAAGGTTCAGAGAGAAAGAGAGAAGGATAGAGTAAAGGAAATGGAGAGAGCAAGGTAATGAGAGGGAGGAAGTGGGAACACTCTCAGGTGAATTTTGTTGTGTGTGTGTGTGTGTGTGTGTGTGTGTGTGGGCCCCTGCTGTTCTGAAGGATGCTTGAGTAGCATGCAAGAGTGTCATTATGCAGTGACCTCTCTCATTCGGATTGGACGAGGAGAGGTACTAGTTAATGAATGCGGGATAAGAGAGGAGCGCTTTCTGCTGAGCGGGGGTGCATCACTCCCGCCAGCTAGTTCAAAGCTACACACTCCCAAGACTGAGGGGGGTGGAGGGTGGGAGGTTCACTGCCTACCAGCTTTCAGAGTCTGTCTTTTTCTTTGTGTGTGTGTGTGTGCGTGTATGTGAGTGTGTGAGAGAGAGAGAAAGAGAGAGAGAAATTGAATATTTTGTTATTCAGTAAGCACATTTCATTATTCCTGAATAGACTTACAATGTTCGCTACCAGTTGTTACATTGCAGCTAATAAAAAAAAACTAGTCACATATGACAGCTTACTGTCGTCTAGACAGAGCTTCAGCAACACCGCCCCATTTTGTTAGACTGACGCCGAAAGAAGTTCATTGAGACTTCCTCTCCTCTCAGTGTACTGTAAATTAGTGTGAACTTATGCAACACTGGCTTCTGTCACTGAAATGTAATTCAAAAAAGTATAAGCTGTGTGAAGAAACAGTTGGAGAAGTTGGTCTCCCCTCTCTAGGCAAGGTATAAAGGTTAGACACGTGCCCCTGGTGGTGACAGGAGGAATAGCAGTGGCAGCAGCTAAGTGTAAGGCAATACTCCGATAGGCTGCCGGCTTTAGTTTCACTGTTGCAGTGATGAGAGTTGCATGGAAAAGTGTTTTGGTGGCACTGATATCAAAGAACACTGGATTGAGCATCTTATTCCACAGCCATATTTGGCAGCCATATTCAAGGGGACCTTTTTGCCTTGTTAAAAATCCTCTAGAAAAACATAGCCGTTCTGGGCAAGGATTTTGTGTTCGGCTAAATGATGAGAGTGTATGAGTTGATGTCGATGATATAAAAACACTTTTAGGTTGTTTAATATCACTGACAAAGTTGTGAATTTTGCATGTAAGTCATGATGACATTGACATTCTGAATACTTGTGCAGTCTGTATCAAAAATAAGAAATTCTGCCGCCCTATAGTATATCTTAACACATCACCCAGACGGAGCTCCTAATGGTGTGGCTTACTGTGGCTAAATCAGCCTGCAGGACATCTCCCTTCAGGGTCAGTCTGATGCAGATGCCTGTGACCTTGTTGATAAGCCGGTAGCCTCCCTATCAAATCTGTATGCTTCAGTGGCCTGTGCTGGATCACAGGATCATAGCTCCACACGGCTGCACTCAGAGCTAACGAGTGGACGGTGCTCTGCAGCTAGTAAGGGGACCTTTGTCATGAAGAATAAACAATGAATGGGGCCTGGTGCTGAATAAAGGAAACACAACAAATTGTTGATGGCCATAAAATAAGAGCTGCTAGAGATGCTATATTGATAAAATAGCACACTTGTTTCAGTGACATCTGTACACAGAATGGAGTGATTGGTTGTTTGACTATGCACTGCTGAAATTACACTTTGGCCTCGTTTGCAGATATGTTCTCCAGACTTTAGACTGTAACGTTATCTCGAATATACAACAACGTAGGCAAATGTTCCTTTCCCACCTGGAAATTCTTAGAATATTAAGTAATTGCAACTGGAATTACTGGTTCAGGAAATACATCTATTTTAGCTGTAGTACACCTTGTGCGTGAATAGATGAGACAACTGTTCAAATGTCCCATCAACCAGAAGATCATCTGGCACTTCTACTGTTCACAAGGCATCTGAGGCATCAGACTAGCAGACTAAGGCATCAGCGGCTAAGCCAAATCTGCAGTGACAACGAAACAATTCTGATTTATTTAGTGTCTCCAGCATTTGGCATTCAAGTAGACATGTGCATTGTTTCCTGGGGATCAGGATCAATAATGACTAAATAGAACCGTATTGTTTATGAGCATGCCACATCAGTGTGTTTGAATCACAAGTGAAAGCCCTGCTCTGAAGATCGGGGGTATTATTTAGAATAGAGGGGTGGGCGTGTAATAGTGCCATTCACACTGGAGCGGAAACCTAGAGCATCTTTTGTTTACCTTTTCTGAAAAAATAAAACACGTCGCTGCTGCCAACGGTTAGCCGCGCTGATAGCCCCTTGTTTTCCACGGCAATGAAGTTGTCAGGCTTTGTGTGACCAAATTTCGGCTCCTCTTGTTTATGGTAATTATGGCCCTTGTCAGCGGCTCCATTAGCGTCCATCAAGTCTATTATGACCGATGGGCAGCGTGGACACAAACGCATGGGGAATATACATGTAGTTTTTTATTGCCATTGTTGCTATCCTCGTCTGTTTAAGTCAGGTCTTTGTCTGATGTTGACTGTTTTAAGGCCATATCCATTTGATTTTTTTACTTCAATATATCCACAGGGAAATCAGTTGGAGTAGGAGATGACATGTAGTGCACGTCTGGCCTTAGGTCATATCCTTTTCCTGAATTCGACGACCATCTTGGAGCTGTCCCATTGTTGAATGTAAATGTTCTCTGTTTATCTCTGTGACGAGCGGAGTGGAACGTCGATGGGTTTGCTGTTTCGGCCAGAATGAATGGTCTCGCCTGAATAACTTCAGCAGGGACGCTATTGACCAGGTGGAGCCTATAGACACTCAGAAACAAGTTCCCACCCTTCAACACTCCCCCGAATCAATGCACTGGAGTAAGGGAGGGAGCGGGAGGCTCAAGGTTAATGTATGTCTGCCTGTGTCAGCTTCTCCAGGTTAATTCTGGTGACATTCCGGAAGCCTTACCTAAGGATTACTGGAAACATGTTGGCTAAGCAAAATGATATCTTGGATTTTTTCGTGGTCGCCACTTGGTCAAATAATTATTTCCCCTTCAAAGCAGATCTCATGCATTATGATGTCGAAGTTGAGTTTGGTCCAGTCAAGCGTGATGGCGTGGAGTTCCGTTTGATAATGCCAGGTATGAGGACACTTAGGTCATAAATCTTCCGTCTCTCGCCGGAGAAAAATGTGCCCATGACCACTCGCTCGTCGCAGTGCAGTCTTGTCTTGATGGTGACCTTTCGCACCAACATGGAGGAAATCAAGCATTCACAATCAATTACTTGACTCAGCACAGCATGGTAATCATTCCACAGAGCTTAGCACAAAAACGGGTTAAGCATAAAAAAAATTAAAAATCGCCATCACGGTCAATGTTACACATTGTCCTGTAAGAGAACCACACTTTTGTTTTGTTGTTTTTTGTCCTCTATCTAAGTATTATCACACTTTTTCTTCATTCTCCTTCTTTACCTTTTTAAAATCTTGTCATCCTCAGCCCAACATCAGTTTTTTGCTGACTCATTTTATTTTTGTCCTTTCCCCCCTAACCAAGCTGACAGGAGAGTGTTTTGGTTGTGTCTGCTTCCTCTGATAAGAGAACAGAGGACTCTTAATCATGTATGCTGCTCAGATGCCAGCCCCGTCTTGATTGCGAGTCGCTGCTTCCGCATGAGCAGAAAAATGGCTGATGTTTACTAACAAGTACTTTTATTCATCTGTGTAGTGAAGGGCCACAGGGGTCACACACATGGCTTGCAGTATGTAGAATATCTTTCTTAATTTTTGCATTTTAAATCTTGCAGTCATCATTTCCTTTTGTTCATTCTTTTTAATTAATTGTTGTCCACTTGTGTTTTCCTTGTCCATCTTTCTTTTCATGTCATGTTAGTTTCTGCTTCTCTTCCTCTTCATGTCCACCTCCATACCATGACATACCATGTCCGATCTTGGCATTGTCTGTTTTAAAACACTGGTGTTGTAGCCTGGAAAATCCAGACCCTGGTAATCTAGAAAGATTAAGGGTCTGGCCACGAACAATGTAATGGCCCAACTCGAGGGGCGGCAACAAGCATGCATTTAAAAATCTCACTGCACGCAATTGGATAACACTAGACCATGTTTACTCTGAATGATTTCGAACTTCGACGCAATCAGATAACACTACGACCAATGTGTACTGTCCTCCAACGTTGCAGCGCTGTCTTCATCAGTTTAGCTGGTTCCCAGGAATTTGGGGTAAAAGTAACGTGCGTCATTGCTCATTGCCAGAGTGTCTCGCAGAGACAATTCCATTGTGCTCTCGCGAGAACTCTGGATTTCCAGGGTACTGGTGTTGTGCTGTTGTAGTGAAAGACATTGTGTCTGGCTCTGACATTGTGTGCTTTGAAACATTAACACTATTGATTAACAGCTTTGCTAGCCTGTCTCGACCTGGCATTATTCGATTGAAATGTGTTGTTGCGTTAGCAGTGCTAGATAGCCTGGTGATTCCCCTCGTGCTCTGTATCCTGTAATGCAAATCTAATGCTCACCCTGCACACAAACAATGATGAGGTCCCACTAGATCACAGCATCTTTTCTCAATCCTAACCAAAACATAGTAACAAGTCACACAAGTTGTGATTTTTACTCATTATCGCCTCATACAAGTAAGGCAGCCCTAGCACCAGAGTGGCTAGGAATTCTTATCTGTATTTAGCATTAGGTGCATATATTAAGTGTTACTTATGTAGTTTATGGCAACCCAAATCCTGTTTTAAGGACTCTGAGCTGTGTCCAAGCTGCCAGAGGTGGGCCATGTCTGGGCTGGGTGAGTCTGATAATTACCTTGGCTGTGCCGTGTTGCGTTTGACATTCACCATATGCCAGCGCCAACTGCAAGGCACAGCACCAGCCAGCCCCGCTCCACTGCAGGTGACCCACTCTGCCCCGCTCTCCAGCGGGCTATCAGTCACTGTCAGGAGACCTGGCTGACGTATCCACACAGGCAAGGACACGTGCACGCATACACACATGCATATTATCATTGGCCACACCTTACCTTAGTGCTGACTATGACGTACATTTGTAGCCTACAATATTCATTTATTCACTTGTCTGAAAGAGGCTGGGGCTTAGTACACATTGAATATCAGTGTGCTGAAACAAATTGATAGTTAGTGTATTACATTGTACTTAATGATCTATTTACAATGTAATAAGAGCTAACGATGGGTAGTGCAGGTGATAACAGATTTGATAAGTTCAGTGTCTGCTTTTCATTTGCCCTCCATTGCCCCACAGGGAGCAGCATAAAGCAGCGTGCATCTCCAAAGGCCAGCCGCGTGGGCATGGCTCTGTTATGCTTCTGTGGTGGAGACACATCTTCTCCTGCTGCATGCAGCATGGAGCACGTCAGCCTTATTCTTCAGGTCATGCTAGGCGAGGTGGGGCCAGCCAAGAAGAGGAGAGGCGAGGCGAGGTGTCCATCTCGTCTGGGGGCGCCGGCTCCTTTAATATCTTCAAAGGGACCCCGCTCTCAGTGGCGCTGGCCCCGCGCGCTGACCCGCGCCCAAATGAAAAGCAAATGTTTGCTGCGAGGATGCACTCAGTGCCCGTGTGAGTCATCAGGCTCCCGCTTTCTGTTTTGCCTTGCTCACTTCCCCATGACAGGAGCGTGTGTGTGTGTGTGCTTGTGTGCACGTGTGTGTGTGTGTTTGTGTGTGTGTGTGTGTGTGCTTGTGTGTGTGTGTGTGCTTGTGTGTACGTGTGTGCTTGTGTGTGTGTGTGTGTGTGTGTGTGTGTGCTTGTGCGTATGTGTGTGCTTGTGTACATGTGTGCATGTGTGTGTGCGTGTTTGTGTATGCGTGTGTGTGTGTGTGTGTGTGTGCGTGTGTGTGTGTGTGTGTGTGTGTGTGTGTGTGTGTTTAGTCTCCCCCTCTTATTTGTTTTCTCCCTTAGTCTTCTGAAGCAAGTTCCCACTGGGGAAAATATGTGCTACTTGTGCAGACAGGCCTTCATATTATAAACCCACCACCATGAACTCACCGCTCTAATTATTCCACCTTTAAAACTACATTTCCCACGCCCAGGGTGGCATCAGCAGAATGTTAAGGAAGAAAACAGACAAAGACAGCATTTCAGAACATCAGACCTATTGCGAGAGCCAAATGTACAAACATTATCTGTGATGTTGAACTGAACTGCTGAACTGTTGATGGTTGTCATTAACCAAACGTTTCACTAACACATTTTGCCCTGGCCTTGCTAACCCTGGGCTTTTGACCACACCTTCACCTTTCCGTCTGAAGTATCTGTTTTTTTGTGCAACTGTGCACATGCACTGTAGCCTGAAAGCCAGCCCAAACTTCACCTGCCAACAAAATTTGAGGGTGGTAAATTTGGTCTGGAGTGGTTCCATTGAAAAGTCTATATGCCGAGTTAATATTTGGGCAAGCTTTAAACGATGATGGACAGATGAGCAACAGTGAAGCCATCCTCCACGTCACCTGAACACGCCTGAGTTGAGCTTGAGCTGCTGGAGAAGTGAGATGTCTATATTACGCTATTGTGTCTGTTATCAAGATATTGACAGCGCTATAACTTTAAAAGACGAACAGAAATCAACGCTTGTGACATTTCACATCCTCACATTGTGTGGGCGGAGTAAATTCCGGCTGGCTTCCAGGTGAGGTTGAAACATGCCCCATGATCAAATCCACATGGCGTGTTGTCAGACTGAAATTCTGATAGGAATCGAGTTTGGCTACGCCAGGCTGCATACACTGCAGATTCATGCAGTTTTGCACTCAAGCTGGGGCCAGTAGATTCGCACGCAAGTCATTTCACATTCATTCACACACACACACCCACACACTCACACATATGCACTCACACAGAAAGAACTACTCACACGTGGACAGTAACACGTGCATGCGCGAGCACACACACACACACACACACACACACACACACACACGTCATGACTCCATAAGCTGAAGACCCACTGCCCGTCTTTGGTTCACACCCATAACACAGTTAGCCGTGTTGCTTATTGATTTATCCTGTGAAAGGGGGCACAGGGTTGTGCAGTGCCTGTTTTAGAGTGCTGTCTCCTATCTTCACCTTCTCTAACAACCCTTAATTCAGTCCAGGGCTGTCAATAGCCATGTATTAGACCTAAACCAACGCTCAGGGGAAGGGGAGAAAAACCGACAGGTACCTACTAAAGTGCTTTCCAGGCATTAGAATGATGACAGGCTGTGTGTGTGTGTGTGTGTGTGTGTGTGTGTGTGTGTGTGCTTGGTTTGATCGTTTGCATGTTGTTTGCACATTATTACTTCCCTTCCAAACAGTAATCCCCACAGAACAAGTGAACATATCAGGGATTTTATTTTATTTCTCTTCCATCCATAACGTGTTATCGAGGTGTTAGCCCTTTCACTGCCCGGTATATTTGCAGGCTTCTCTAATACTGTGCATCCATTTGCATGAGAACTGTATCTTTGAGAGGAAAAATGTGGCGATGCTATGCTACGCTAGCTTTCCTCTGTCACTGTAAAAGCGTTGCGGGTTTAGCCTGAGCTAATCCTCTTCAAATGTGTTTGAACAAGTGCAGGTTCTCTGTGTCCTTGACACACAGTGGAGCGGCAGATTCTCTTTAGTCATGCTGTTAACGCACAGGGCTTTGGTGTGGGGAATTAAGCCAGCAGCCTTTGATCATTTTACATTGGAAGCCAGACAGTTAAGACTTGAATAAATTGTTTTTTTTTTTTACCCCCTCTTTCTCTCATAGTGGTCAAGGGCATATGACCATAGTGGGTCATAGTGGGGTGTGCAATTTGCGTCACTGATGTCCGTCACTGCAGTATTTTAAGTGGCGTTT